>NC_092710.1:193757055-193993871 GCF_047496885.1 Scyliorhinus torazame | reverse complement strand
GGGTAGTGCTGTCCCGGGTAGGGGTGTCCTGGGTAGGGGTGTCCCGGGTAGGGGTGTCCTGGGTAGTGCTGTCCCGGGTAGTGGTGTCCCAGGTAGGAGTGTCCTGGGTAGTGCTGTCCCGGGTAGTGCTGTCCCGGGTAGGGCTGTCCTGGGTAGTGGTGTCCCGGGTAGGGGTGTCCTGGATAGTGGTGTCCTGGGTAGTGGTGTCCTGGCTCGGATGTGACGGGGGCCTGTGGCTGCCCCCCTCATCGCTGGGTGGTCGCTCCCGCACGTGACGGGGGTGTCGTCTCCCTGTTGCTCCAGGTCTCTCCGTCTCCCGTGGGATCCATCTGGGCGGCAGATGTTCGCTTGGCCTGGGCTACCCTCCGACCGCCCGGTCCTTCTGCTGCTCCTACCCTCCACCTACTGTACCGGGACGGCTGTGTTGTGCGCACCAGTGAGTGTACCAGACGCCTCATCACTAAAGTGCCCAACCGTGGTGAGTGTTTCTGCGATGGTGGAGGGTGTTGGTGACAGCAGTGGCGTTGTGTCGTGCTCTTCGTCCCACTCTGACTTCATGGCACTTTGGGGTGGGGGTTCGTCTCCACCCATCCACTCTGAGTCACTGTCCGGTATTTCGTCTTCCCGGGTAGGGGTGTCCTGGGTAGTGCTGTCCCGGGTAGTGCTGTCCCGGGTAGGGGTGTCCTGGGTAGTGCTGTCCCGGGTAGTGCTGTCCCGGGTAGGGGTGTCCTGGGTAGTGGTGTCCCGGGTAGGGGTGTCCTGGATAGTGGTGTCCTGTGTAGTGGTGTCCTGGCTCGGATGTGACGGGGGCCTGTGGCTGCCCCCCTCATCGCTGGGTGGTCGCTCCCGCACGTGACGGTGGTGTCGTCTCCCTGTTGCTCCAGGTCTCTCCGTCTCCCGTGGTGTGCGAGGGGCATCCTGCGGGCGTCGCATGCTGGAGGGTCCGGGTCTCTCCATCTCCCGTGGTCTCCGAGGGGCATCCTGCGGGCGTCGCATGCTGGAGGGTCCGGGTCTCTCCGTCTCCAGTGGTCTCCGAGGGGCATCCTGCGGGCGTCGCATGCTGGAGGGTCCGGGTCTCTCCGTCTCCCGTGGTCTCCGAGGGGCATCCTGCGGGCGTCGCATGCTGGAGGGTGCGGGTCTCTCCGTCTCCTGTGGTCTCCGAGGGGCATCCTGCGGGCGTCGCATGCTGGAGGGTGCGGGTCTCTCCGTCTCCTGTGGTCTCCGAGGGGCATCCTGCGGGCGGTGTGCATCTGCGGGGATGGGTGCCTGGACGTTTGGTCCTGCGATACACAATGAAGCATGCATGGTTAGACATCAGGCAGTGATCAGGTGATACGGGGGAGGGGGATATAGGGGAGGGGGGATATGGGGACGGGCTGTTGGTGGCTCACTTGCTCGTGGGCCCCCGACCTCTGCATCAGCAACCTCCCGGTCCTCAGGTCCGCCAGCCAGTTCCAGGGCCCTTTCCTCGTGTACGGTCAGTGGCCTCTCATCAGCGGGCCCTCCTCCAGTCCTCACATGCTCCCCATTGTTGTGTGCGCGCTTCTCCTGTGGGGGGGGGGGGGGGGGGGGGGGTGGCAGGGGTAAAAGGCAACAGTGTTAGGCAGGTATATGAATGCACGCCATCGGTTGCGCGTGCATTGCAGAGGTTAAGGTTAGGGCTGGATTCACTTGGGGATATGGGGGATATGGGGGGAGGGGGGGATATGGGGAGGGGGGATATGGGGGAGGGGGGATATGGGGGAGGGGGGATATGGGGGAAATGGGGGAGGGGGGATATGGGGGAGGGGGGGGGATATGGGGGAGGCTCACCCTGCCTGCTCTGACGAGGTTGTTCACCTTCTTGTGGCACTGGGTGCCTGTCCGTGGTGTCAGGGCCACAGCGGTGACGGCCTCTGCCACTTCCCTCCACAGACGCCGGCTGTGGCGTGGGGCAACTCTGCGGCCGTGCCCGGGATACAGGGCGTCCCTCCTCTGCTCCACCGCGTCCAGGAGCGCCTCCACATCACGTGACTCGAACCTCGGGGCTGAGCGACGGCCAGCCATCCAGTCGGGTGTTGTGGTCGGGTGTTCCGGTCGGGTGGGGGGAGCTGCGCGGCCTTATGAGCCGTCACGCCGTGCAGCGCGTATGACGCTGCACGGCGTGAACCACTGCGCAAGCGCGGATCCCGTTACGTCGCTGCTAGACCATTTCGGGCCGGAGACTATCGTCCCATTTTTATGATGGGATTTGGGATTTGCGCCGTTTTTTGCGCCGATCGGCGGACTTTCCGCCGATAACGGAGAATTTCGCCCAATATCTTTAACATAACTGACTATTTAAGATAGAGTGGAGTATGGTTCCTCGTATTTATGTTCTTTGACTGTTTTAAAATTCTTTTGGTTTAAACCATAAACCTAGTGGCTTCATTCTTTTAATAAATAACTGGCTTTTTGGGTTTCTGAAAAAAAAAAGAATACTTTGAATATCATAACAGTAGAAGGAACTAATATGTTTCTATCAGGGGTCACAGTCTGAGAATTCGGGGTACACCATTTCAGACAGAGATGAGGAGACATTTCTTCACCCAAAAAGTGGTGAGCCTGTGGAATTCATTACCACAGGAAGTAGTTGAGACTAAGACATTGAAATCATTCCAGAGGCGGCTAGATATGGCACTTGAGGCGAATGGGATCAAGGGTTATGGGGAGAAAGTAGGATTAGGCCATTGAGTTGGACGATCAGTCACGATCATGACAAATGGCAGAGCAGGTTCGAAGGGCCGAATGGCCTCCTCCTGCTCCTATCTTCTCTGTTTCTATATTAAGAATTGATGGTGCAACCCACAAACCTGGGTGCAGTTTTGAACTTACACAAACAGAGTTTATTTTCTAATTACCTACACCATTAAAGGTGGGCAGAGGTAATATTTTCACCCCTTTAGTTAGTTTGTCTGGAAACAATGCACCTCAAAGTTTGTTGTGTATTAGGGCGGCACGGTAGCCGCCCTAATTGATGGATTTCAATGAAGCTTGGCACAGAGATAGGGAGATGTGACAAATTTTATTTATTAAGAATGTTGTGTTTTATTGAGAATATTTTTGTTTTCAAATGTCTCAGCTGCCATGGTGGAATTTGGCACAGCTATCAAAATGTGAGCAGAGTTTTCAGAGCTTGTTGTATATGGATTCCGCAGTGAGTTGAAAGTTCTTAATAAAAATATGTATATTTTTAAAGTGTTGTAGTTGCAGAGCATAAAGCAGGTAGGAAAACACCTGAAGGAAGAGCAGCGCAATCATAATAACATTAAGTTAACAAGGGTATGTGGTCTATTGAATGCCCTCTTTGCTGGTTTACATTATTTTGCTCAAAGACTTAAAATGTCAGTACAAAATCAGTTTGAGCTATTTGAATGCAGATGTTTTTACCAAAACAATTGAGAACTACAACATGAATTCATTTGACATTCTCAACATGAAAGACATTTTTGATGTTCAAGTTTTACAATCAACAGGAAAAGATTCTCCAACCACCCCCGCCCCCCCCCACCAGGTCAGTGAATCGCGGGGGTTGGCGTGAATCCCGTCCCCGCCGTGTCCCGAAGTCTCCGCCACCAGAGATTCGGCAGGGGCGGGAATCGCGCAGCTCCGCCGATTCTCCAGCCCGCGATGGGCCGAAGTCCCGCTGCTGGAATGCCTGTCCTGCCAGCGTGGATTAAACAACATTTTGAACGGCGGGACAAGGCGGCACGGGCAGGCTCCGGGGTCCTGGGGGGGGGGGGGGGGGGGGGGCGCGGGGCGATCTGGCCCCGAGGGGGTGCCCCCACGGTGGCCTGGCCCGCGATCGGGGCCCACCAATCGGCGGGCAGGCCTGCGCCGTGGGGGCACTCTTTTTCCGCCTTCGCCATGGTCTTCACTATGGCGGAGGCGGAGGAAACCCCTTCCCCTGCGCATGCGTGGGGATGACGTCAGCAGCCACTGATGCTCCCACGCATGCACGGACCTGCGTCGCCCGGTGAAGACCTTTCGGCCCCGGCTGGCGTGGCGCCAAAGGCCTTTCCCGCCAGCCGGTGGAGCGAAAACCGCTCTGGCGCGGGCCTAGCCCCTCAAGGTGAGGGCTTGGCCCTTAAAGGTGCGGAGACTTCCGCACCTTTGGGGCGGCCCGACGCCGGAGTGGTTCCCGCCACTCTATCACGCCGGGACCCCCCCGCCCCACCGGGTAGGGGAGAATCCCGCCCCAAAAGTGAAACTTTACTACTCTATTAAAATTCGAACAAAATGGGCCACTGGGAAGATAGAAAGAACCAAAGAAAGCATTGTCAGCATATGGATGTAAGATTGCAATAAAGAAAATAATGCTTGATAATCATATCTCGCTTGTTTATTTTTTCAATACAGGCAGCCACATAGTAACAAAGTGAACAGATAAATGAGAGTAATATTTCATGGCCTGGAAGCCGATAATGCTGACCCTGGACTTGTACTTCCAGTAGATAACACACACAAGATGCTTTGTAATGTTGAAAGACAAAGCATTCTCTATAAAGCAGGCACAAGTGAGTTTTGGGGGGAAAAAAGCAATTAAAAAGCAACTGAATATTTTGATACAAAGGTTTTGGATTTCAATGAGTCAGACATTCATTCTGAAAGCATTGAAACACACTTCATAGTTTTAAATGTTAGCATTGGAACATAGGAAAAGAAGTTGCCCTTTTAGTCCTTTAGTATGTCCCCTCCTTTCGATGAGATAATGGCCGATCTCAGACTTAACTCCACATGGAGCCTTTGCTCCTTATCAATTGATGTCTTTGGCTAAAACAAATCTCGCGGTCTCAGTATTAAATTAACAGTTGGCCTTGTGTCAATTACCGTTAGCAAAAAGTGTTCCAAACTTCTACCACTCTTTGCATGAAGGGTGTTTCCTAGTTTCACTCCGAAAAGAATGGGTCTAATCTTATGAGCCACAAGCACTGAAAATAGTTTCACCAAATCCATCCTATCCATGATATCTTGAAAGCTTCAAACACATCAACACTTAAGCTTTTAAATTCCAGTGAATACAACACTAGTTTGTTTAATCTACCCTCTCAATCTAACCCTTGGGAGTCATGGTATCATTCGGGTAATTTTGCACTGTATTCCCTCCAAGGACAATATATCTTCCCGAAAGTGTCATTTCCAGAATTCCTTACACTACTCTAGGTGTGGTCTGACAAGGGCTTTATATTGCTGAAGCATGATTTCTACCCCTTCCCCCCGCCCCCCCCCCCTCCCCAGTACAATTTTCTGCACAGTTACATATATATATTCTATTCCTCCATGTAAAACTGCCAGAATTTGATAAGACTTTTGGATTATTTTCCGTACCTGGTCATGACATTCTATTGATCTGTCTACCTGGGTCCCCAAGTCCATAAGACCACAAGACATAGGAACAGGGAACTTCCGGGTGCGGCAATGACCAGCTGAGTCGCACGTTTCGGCACCTCCCGTTGGAACGGACTTTTGGGCTCTTGATAGGAGCCCCAACGGCAATTTAAACGGCCAAAATCACTGTGCGGTAAACTAGAAGGGAATCCCCCCGGATACACATGAAAAAAGGAGAGGATAGCGGCCGGATTGCAGAAGATCCTCTGCAGCAGCGGCAAGGAAGGGAAGCTCGAAGCAAGATGGCGTCGGAAGGTGGCTGTTTGTTATGGGGCCCGGAGCAACAAGAGTTCCTGCGGTGCAGTGTGGAAGAGCTGAAGAAGGAGTTGAAGAAGGAGGTGTTGGCCCCGATATTACAGGCGATTGAAGGGCTAAAGGAGGAGCAGAGGACCCAGGAGCTGGAGCTTCGGGTCGTGAAGGCAAAGACTGCTGAAAACGAGGGTGAAATACAGGGCCTGGTGGTGAAGACAGAGACGCACGAGGCACAGCACAAAAGGTGTATGGAGAGGTTGGAAGCACTGGAGAATAATTCGAGGAGGAAGAATTTAAGAGTCCTGGGTCTTCCCGAAGGCGCAGAGGGGGCGGACGTCGGGGCATATGTGAGCACAATGCTTCACTCGCTAATGGGATCGGAGGCCCCGACGGGCCCTTTGGAGGTGGAGGGAGCCTATCGAGTTCTGGCGCGAAGACCAAAGGCTGGAGAAATACCTCGAGCTGTAGTGGTGAGGTTTTTCCGCTACAACGACAGAGAGACGGTCCTCAGATGGGCGAAGAAAACTCGGAGCTGTAGGTGGGAGAACGCGGTGATCCGCGTATATCAGGATTGGAGAGCGGAGGTGGCGAGAAGGAGGGCAAGTTTCAATCGGGCTAAGGCGGTGCTTCACAAAAGGAAGGTTCAATTTGGAATGTTGCAACCGGCGAGACTGTGGGTCACACACCAAGGGAAGCACCACTACTTTGAGACGGCAGAAAAGAGTGGACATTCATTGTGGACGAGAAGCTGGAATAGTCTGACGAGAGAAAGAGCTTCTGGGATAAAGTGGTGGGGTGATTATGTGGGGCGAGGAAGGGGAAGGGGGGGGGATGATTTTTCAATTTGTTAATTCTTCGATCCTGTAACTTTTCTCTCTTCGCCTCGTTGGGGGGGGGGGGGGGGGGGGGGGGAGTATGAGGAACTGTGGGCGCCGGTGGGAAGGAAAGGGGAAGGAGAAGGGAAATGCGCCATTAGGGGCGGGGCCGAGTGGGAAACGCGGGCTTTGCTCCCGCGCTATGGTAATTGTGGCGGGAACAGGGACGCAGGAAGGAGGGGGCCTCGCACAGTGAGGGGCCGAGGGCAAACGGGGAAGCCGAGGTCAGCCAGAGTTCGCTGACTTCTGGGAGCAACATGGGGGGTGCAACTACGCTAGAGGGGGATCTAGCGGAGGGGGGGGGGGAGTTAACTGGGTTGCTGCTGCTAAGGAGAAGGGGGAGCTGTTATGGGACGGGGTGGTCGAGACGGGGGGGCACCGTCGGTGGGATATACAGGTACGTGGGAACCGGGTGAGGAGCTGGGTTAAAAAAGGGGATGGCTAGTCGACAAGGGGGGGGGTGGGTAAAGAGCCCCCCAACCCGGCTGATCACGTGGAACGTGAGAGGGCTGAACGGGCCGATTAAAAGGGCACGGGTACTCGCACACCTAAAGAAATTAAAGGCAGATGTGGTTATGTTGCAGGAGACGGACCTGAAACTGATAGACCAGGTCAGACTACGTAAAGGATGGTTGGGGCAGGTGTTTCATTCGGGTTTGGATGCGAAGAATAGGGGGGTGGCTATCTTAGTGGGGAAACGGGTACTGTTTAAGGCAAAGACCATAGTGGGGGTAGATATGTGATGGTGAGTGGCAGATTGCAAGGGGAGGTGGTGGTTCTGGTGAACGTATACGCCCCGAACTGGGATGATGCAAACTTTATGAGGCGTATGTTGGGCGTATCCCGGACCTGGAGGCGGGAAAGTTGGTAATGGGGGGAGACTTCAATACGGTGCTTGATCCAGGGCTGGACCGGTCGAGGTCCAGGACCGGGAGGAGACCGGCAGCGGCCAGGGTGCTCAAGGACTTCATGGAGCAGATGGGAGGAGTAGACCCCTGGAGATTTATTAGGCCTAGGAGTAAGGAGTTCTCATTTTTCTCCCATGTTCACAAGGTATATTCACGGGTAGACTTTTTTGTCTTGGGAAGGGCACTGATTCCGAAGGTGACAGGGACGGAGTATACGGCCATAGCCATTTCGGACCATGCTCCACATTGGGTAGACCTGGAGGTAGGAGAGGAAAAAGAACAGTACCCACTCTGGAGAATGGATATGGGCTTATTGGCGGATGAGGGGGTATGTCTAAGGGTGAGGGGGTGTATCGAAAGGTACTTGGAGCTTAATGACAACGGAGAGGTTCAGGTGGGAGTGGTCTGGGAGGCATTGAAGGTGGTGGTCAGAGGGGAACTGATATCCATAAGGGCACATAAAGGGAAGCAAGAGGGTAAAGAAAGGGAGCGATTGTTGAGAGAACTTCTGAGGGTGGACAGGCAATATGCAGAGGCACCGGAGGAGGGACTGTACAGGGAAAGACAAAGGTTACATGTGGAATTTGACCTGCTGACCACGGGTAAGGCAGAGGCACAGTGGAGGAGGGCACAGGGTGTACAGTATGAGTATGGAGAGAAGGCGAGTCGGCTACTGGCCCACCAATTGAGGAAGAGGGGAGCGGCGAGGGAGATAGGTGGGGTGAGAGATGAGGAGGGAGAGATGGAACGGGGAGCGGAGAGGGTGAACGGGGTGTTCAAGGCATTCTATGAGAGGTTATATAAGGCTCAGCCCCCGGAAGGGAAGGAGGGAATGATGTGTTTCCTGGATCAGCTGGAATTCCCGAAGGTGGAGGAGCAGGAGAGGGGGGGACTGGGAGCACAGATTGAGATGGAGGAGGTGGTAAAGGGGATTGGGAGCATGCAGGCGGGGAAGGCTCCGGGACCGGATGGGTTCCCGGTGGAATTCTATAGGAAATATATGGACCTACTGGCCCCGCTTTTGACGAGAACCTTTAGTGAGGCCAGGGAAAGGGTGAAGTTGCCCCCGACTATGTCAGAGGCAACGATATCGCTACTTTTGAAGAAGGAAAAAGACCCGCTGCAGTGTGGGTCCTACAGACCCATTTCCCTTCTGAACGTAGATGCCAAGCTCCTGGCCAAGGTGATGGCGACGAGGATAGAGGATTGTGTCCCGGGGGTGGTTCACGAGGATCAAACTGGGTTCGTAAGGGGAGACAGCTGAACACGAACATACGGAGGCTGCTAGGGGTGATGATGATGCCTCCACCAGAGGGGGAGGCGGAGATAGTGGTGGCGATGGACGCTGAGAAAGCATTCGACAGAATGGAGTGGGACTATCTGTGGGAAGTGTTGAGGAGATTTGGTTTTGGAGAAGGGTTTATTGGATGGGTACAGCTGCTATATAGGGCCCCGGTGGAAAGTGTGATCACGAACAGGCAGAGGTCTGACTACTTCCGTCTTTATAGAGGGACGAGGCAGGGATGTCCCCTGTCTCCGTTACTGTTTGCATTGGTAATTGAGCCCCTGGCCATAGCACTGAGGGGCTCCAGGAAGTGGAGAGGAGTACTCAGGGGAGGAGAAGAACACCGGGTATCATTGTATGCAGATGATTTATTGCTGTATGTTGCGGACCCGGTGGAGGGGATGCCTGAGATAATGCGAACACTCAGGGAGTTTGGGGAATTCTCGGGGTACAAATTGAATATGGGGAAGAGTGAGTTGTTTGTGGTGCATTCGGGGGAGCAGAGCAGGGGAATAGATGATTTACCGCTGAGGAAGGTAACAAGAGATTTCCGGTACTTAGGGATTCAGATAGCCAGGAGTTGGGGAACCTTACACAGGCTTAATCTAACACGATTGGTGGAACAGATGGAGGAGGATTTTAAGAGATGGGACATGGTGCCCCTGTCACTGGTGGGTAGGGTGCAGGCGGTCAAAATGGTAGTCCTCCCGAGATTCCCTTTTGTGTTTCAGTGCCTCCCGGTGATGGTCACGAAGGCTTTTTTCAAGAAAATCGAGAAAAGTGTCATGAGTTTTGTGTGGGCTGGGAAGACCCCGAGTGAGGAGGGGGTTCTTGCAGCGTAGCAGGGATAGGGGGGAACTGGCACTTCCGAACTTAAGTGAGTACTATTGGGCCGCCAATGTCTCAATGGTGTGTAAGTGGATGGGAGAAGGGGAGGGAGCGGCGTGGAAGAGATTGGAGATGACGTCCTGCAAAGGAACCAGCCTACAAGCACTGGCGACGGCGCCGTTGCCGTTCACCCCGAAGAAATACACCACAAGCCCAGTGGTGGTGGCAACACTGAAAATTTGGGGGCAGTGGAAACGGCATAGGGGACTGACGGGAGCCTCGGTGCGGTCCCCGATAAGAAATAATCATAGGTTTGTCCCGGGGAGAATAGATGGGGGATTTAGAGCATGGCAGAGAGCTGGGATTGTGCAATTGAGGGATCTGTTCTTAGACGGGACGTTTGCGAGTCTGGGAGCACTGACGGAAAAATATGGGTTGTCCCAAGGGAATGCATTTCGGTACATGCAACTGAGGGCTTTTGCGAGGCAACAGGTGAGGGAATTCCCGCAGCTCCCGACGCAGGAGATTCAGGATAGAGTGATCTCAGGGACATGGGTGGGGGATGGTAGGGTGTCAGATATATACAGGGAAATGAGAGACGAGAGGGAGATCATGGAGGATGAGCTGAAGGGAAAATGGGAAGAAGAGCTGGAGGAAGAGATTGAAGAGTGGCTGTGGGCAGATGTCCTACGTAGGGTGAACTCTTCGTCCTCGTGCGCCAGGCTTAGCCTGATACAATTCAAGGTTTTGCACAGGGCGCATATGACCGGAGCAAGGCTCAGTAAATTTTTCGGGGTAGAGGATAGGTGTGGGAGATGCTCGAGAAGCCCAGCGAATCACACCCACATGTTTTGGTCATGCCCGGCACTGCAGGGGTTCTGGGTGGGGGTGGCGAATGTGCTTTCAAAGGTGGTGGGGGTCCGGGTCGAGCCAAGCTGGGGGTTGGCTATATTTGGGGTTGCAGAAGAGCCAGGAGTGCAGGAGGCGAGAGAGGCTGATGTTTTGGCCTTTGCGTCCCTAGTAGCCCGGCGAAGGATATTGCTTATGTGGAAGGAAGCCAAACCCCCGGGCGTGGAGACCTGGATAAACAACATGGCAGGGTTTATAAAACTAGAACGGATAAAGTTTGCACTAAGGGGTTCGGCGCAAGGGTTCACCAGGCGGTGGCAACCGTTCATTAACTACCTCGCAGAACGATAAAGGAAATGGGAAGGTAACAGCAGCAACCCAGGGGGGAGGGGGGGGGAAAGAGGGGGGGGGGGCGGGCTGGTCCTCAGGGGTGTTTATGTATAGATATTTGTACTTGGTTATGTATATTGGATTGTTTGATTTTATTATTTGGCAGAGTTATTATTTTTATTATGGCAGTTGCCATTTAGTATATATAATATTTACTTATTTGTTAAAAAACGGTCGCTGTTATTTATATTGTTTTCTTGCTGTAAAAAGGGAAAAACTTTTGTACTGTTTTGTTTGGCCGAAAAATTTGAATAAAATATATATTTTTTAAAAAGACATAGGAACAGAATTAGGCTATTCAACCCATCAAGTCTGCTCCGCCATTCAATCATGGCTGATATGTTTCTCATCCCCATTCTCCTGATTTCTCTCCATAACCCCTGATCCCCTTATTAATCCCTGATCCCCTCATTAATCAAGAACCTATCTATCTCTGTCTTAAAGACACTTAGTGACCTGGCCTTCACAGTCTTTTGCGGCAATGAGTTCCACAGATTCACCACCCTCTGGCTGAAGAAATTCCTCCTCATCCCAGTTTTAAAGGATCTCCCTTTCGTCTGAGGCTGTGCCCTCGGGTTCTAGTTTCTCTTACTAGTGGAAACATCCTCTCCACTTTCACTCTATCTAGGCCTCTCAGTATTCTTTAATAATAATCTTTATTAGTGTCACAAATAGGCTTATATTAACACTGCAATGAAATAACTGAAAATCCCCGAGTTGCCACACTCTGGCGCCTGTTCGGATGCACTGAGGGAGAATTCAGCATGTTCAATTCACCTAACAGCACGTCTTTCGGGACTTGTGGGAGGAAACCGGAGCACCTGGAGGAAACCCACGCAGACACGGAGAACGTGCAGACTCCACATAGACAGTGACCCAAGCCGGGAATCGAAACTGGGACTCTGGCGCTGTGAAGCAACAGTGCTAACCACTGTGCTACCGTTCCACCCATAATTTCAATGTGATCCCGTCACCCTTCTAAACCTCATCGAATACAGACCCAGAATCCTCAACCGTTCCCCATATGACAAGCTCTTCATTCCAGGGATCATTCTTGTGAGCTTCCCTTGACCCTTTCCAAGGCTAACACATCCTTCTTTAAATACAGGGCCCAAAACTGCTCACAATACTGCAAATGAGGTCTGACCAGAGCCTTATATAGCCTCAACAGTGCATCTCTGCTTTTGTGTTCCAGCCCTCTCAACATGAATGTTAACATTGCATTTGCCTTCCTAACTACAAACTGAACCTGCATGTTAACCTTAAGAGAATCCTGAAATAGGACTCCTAAGTCCCTTTGGGTTTTCCAAAGCCTTTTCCCATTCAGAAAATAGTCTAGCCTCCATTCTTCCTACCAAAGTGCATAACCGCTCACTTTTCCACATTGTATTCTACCTGTCACTTCTTTGCCCACTCACTTAGCCTGTCCAGGTCCTTCTGCAGCCTCCCTTGTTGCTATGTTTACTCGCTATAAATATGGCAGTCAATAAGGTTGCCCTTTTGTCTGGATATTGATATTATATTGCTTTCAGAGTCGCCAGGTATCAAATGATACCACCACAAGGTTTAACCGGATATTGATCAAAGACCCAACAACCAGTTAGTTAGTTCAAGTTCAATAATATTTTATTTACACACAAGATTAACTTTACATGCAACATAAACACTATGAGCTAAATTACACCTAACACTACCTGTACTTAACTTCAGACACCCGGCTTAGGTCAGAGGAACAGTGGCCTTTGTTCGAATCTGGATCTGCTGGGTCTGGAGAAGTAACTGAGGTTCAGCTGGGCTCATCCGTCTGGTAGCGAGCGTTGAACTTGGACTTGCTTCTGGTCGTGGTGCTACAGTTGGAGATGGACGTTGCCCGAGCGCCAGGTCCAAAAGAGATCGAACACATGGCAGTGTCTCTCTTTATCCTGGGGGGGGTTCGCGCTCTTTTGGGCGGTCCTTAGGTTTGGACCCAATAATTCGGCAGACTTTGATCACTGCCTTCGATTTGAGCCAATAAAGGGGCGGGGTGCCTTGATGGCTGGGTGTGTCCTGAGCGGTCATTGACCTTGGCTGTTTGGGCTTCCTGAGTAAAGGAAGTGGCGCCAATGTGTCTGGAATTGTATCAGATACCTGAGTACCAGTCCTTTGTCCTGGGGAAATGATTTATTAGAATGCAAATCGGCTGGGGGTTTCAATACTGTCTGGTCCTCTGCTGACAAATATACATTTAGGCTCTGAGCCTGCCTGAATCTTGTATTGGCCATATTTCCCTTGAGTCTTTGCAAATGTCCATGTTTCTTTGTAAGTGGCCATCCCAGATGGCTACACCCTGCTTCCTCAACACAACTTACCATTCTGCATATCTTTGTATCACCTGCAAACTTATCAACAATGCCCTCAGTTCCTGCTTCCAGATCGTTAATGTATATACTGAATAGTTGTGGGCCCAACACTGACCCCTGCGGAACACCACTAGTCACTGGCTGCCACCCTGAAAAGGATCTCTTTATCCCCACTCTGCCCGTCAGCCAAACCTCTATCCATGCCAGTACCTTGCCCATAACACCATGGGCTCTTATCTTATTTCACAGCCTCCTGTACATTACCTTGCCCAAGGCCTTCTGAAAGTACAAATAGATCACGTCCACTGCTCTCCTTTGCCTAACTTACTCATTACCTCCTTAAAGAATTTGAACAGATTTGTCAGGCATGACCTCCCCTTGATGAATCTATGCTGACTCAGTGCTATTTCACCATGCACTTCTAAGTACTCCGCAATCTCATCCTTAATAATAAACTCGAAAATCTTACTGACAACTGAAGTCAACCTAACCGGCCTATCATTTCCTGACTTCTGCCTGCCCCTCTTGTTACATTAGCCATTTTCCAATCCTCTGAGACCCTTCCTGCCTCCAGTGATTCCTGAAAGATCACCACCAATGCTTCCACAATCTCCTCAGCTATCTCCTTCAGTATAGTCTTTCCAGTCCGGGTGATTTATCCACCTTCAGGCTTTTCAGCATCCCCAGCAACTTCTCCTTAGTGATGGCTGTGGCATTCACCTCTGGCCCCTGACTCTGAAGCTCTGGTATGCCACTGGTGTCTTGTGAAGACTGGCATATGCAGTTCCTCTGCCATTTCTTTGTTCCCTATTAATACTTCTCCAGACTCATTTTTAAGTGGTCCAATGTCCATTCCTGCCTCTCTCATCATTTATATATTGAAAAAAAACCTCTTGCAATCTTCTTTTATATTACTAGCTAGCTTACACTCCATCTTCTTCCCACTTATTGCTTTTTTTAGTTGACCTCTGCTTGCTTTTAAAGGCTTCCCAATCCTCTGACTTCCTAGTAATCCTCACCACATTGTAGATTTTTTCTTTTGCTTTTATGCTGTCTTTGACTTGCCTTGTAACCATGGATGCTTTGTCGTCCCCATAGCATGTTTCCTCCTCCATGGGATTAATTTTTGTTGTGCCTCCTGAACAACCCCCAAAAACTCCTGCCATTGCTGTTCCACTGTTTTCCCTGCTAGGTCCCCCTTCCAGTCATCTCTGACCTCACGTCTTTGTCGTTACTTTTATTCAATTGTAAAACCATTACATCTGATTGCAGCTTCTCCCTCTCAAACTGCAGGGTAAATTCTATCATACTGTGGCCACTGCCCCCTAAGGGTTCCTTCACCTTAAGTTCCCTAATCAAGTCTAACGTGATTACACATCACCAAATCCAGAATTGTCTGTTCCCTAGTGTGCTCAGTCACAAGCTGCTCCAAAAATGCATCTTGTAGATATTCCACAAATTCCTTTTCTTGGGATCTTCTCCCAACCTTATTTTCCCAGTCAACCTGCATATTTAGGTCCCCCATGATTATTGTAATATTGCCTTTTTCAAATGCCTTTTCTATCTCCTGATTTATTTTTGCCCCACGTCATTTAAAGACCTGGTGTTACTGACAGGTGGAACTACACAAGAATTAAGTAAATGCAACAAATGAATAGGTAAAAGTCATATTGTTTCCACCTACATTAAATATTAGTTTTATATGGTGTTATGAATGGGAGACCGAGACTTTTATAGGCCACTTAGGTCATAAACTTCCTCTTTTAATTTATGGTAAAACAGAATGGGGATGGGGAGATAAATTTGAACTCTGCCGGAGACAAGGCCATGCGATTTGATTGTCCTGGGAAAAGTAACCCACGCTAAAACATTAGAAAATCAATACCAATTTTCATATGACACAAAAGAGGGGCAAAAAGTATTTCTGGACACAAACTCTCAGACTCAGTAGCCCAGAGAGGCAGATTGAAATATCTAGTGCTGTGCAAAGCAGTGGAGAAAAGATTGTTTTGCGTTAGCCATTGAGTCGGATGCCAAAGAAGAATTGTTTTACTACTTGAGACAGGAATTGGACCAAGGAGACCTGCAGTGGGCCCTGCAGCTGGAAGTCAATTTGAGGATACTTAGAAGGCCAAGTGAAAGGACTTCCAAAAGCTGCCAAAGATTCACCTTGGTGTGGCAGGGAGAAGGGTGCCTGTTGAAAAGCTGGGAGGAGCGTGGGACTTAATCTACAAGACTACATCTACAGATAGCATGCCGTAACATACAAACAAGTCACAAAGTATTTGTGTTAATTAGTTCATGGGGAAGAACCTTTTCTGTGCTTTGTAACATTAGTTACTTACTAAGTAATCTTTAATCCTGTTGATTGAAATTTGCTTGTTACAGTAAAAGTCTTAAAATATGAAATCTTGTGAGATTCTATTAGATACGGAGAAATTCACATTCCTTCGCAAGTCATCAATCTTTACCGGGATTGCCGTAACTCGAGTCAAGCTCAACTAAATTTGAATGAATTGGAGTGACCAAAAGGCACACCTACTTCCCAAAAATCAGCATGTGCTTCTAAAAGTGATTGATATTAAAGAAAATTAAAATGTGAATTGTAAATAATGCAGATAAACTATATTTAAACCAAAGAATAAACGACTATCATGCACCTATTTTGGGTGTAGAGGATGGAATATCTGTTGCTGTTAACATGAAAAACAATGAAGTGAGATTTAGAATAAATTTAGCGGATTGCAAGGGCCCTTCCTGTTGATTCCCTTATTTCCTATTTCTTTCATTTTGCCGTTATCATTTTTGATTTTAAAAGGACATATACCTTAAGTCAAGCAGAGGAAGTAAGGAACTCACAAAATAATACACTGTGCAATGAGGTTTTAGCTTTTGAACAGAAGAACTCAGACTTTCTGGCACCCAAGACATTAAAGAGATTCAGTTCAGGTGGTTGGCTGGTGGCAAGGACTGTATTCCACCCGACAACAGACAGTGATTGGGTCCTACCAGATGTTTTTTTTCCCCCAGAGAACCCAAGAGAAAGCTCCGGAATGCTGAGGTTGCGCGTTGCTCTCGCTCTCTTTAAAATATTCCCTGCCTGCTGGCTCGGAGTCGGAGATGTGATGAATTGACAGTGAAAGCTATTACAGACTGAAAGCAAAGACCTCATCCAATTAGAGGCTTAGACTGAAGAAAGATCTAACTGGAAGGATGTGCTAGCCTTGGTGGGTCCAGAGAAAGTTCACAAGAATGATCCTGGGAATGAAGGGCATGTCATAAAAGGAGCGGTTGAGGACTCTGGGTCTGTACTCTATGGAGATTAGGAGGATGGGGGTGGATCTCATTGGATGTGGAGAAGATGTTTCCACCCAGAGGAGAAACTAGGACCAGAGGGCACAGCCTCAGGCTGAACACACAATGCTTTAAAACTGAGATGAGGAATTGCTTCAGCCTGGGGGTAGTCAATCTGTGGAAATCATTGCTGCAGAAGACTGTGGAGGCCAAGTCACTGTGTCTTTAAGGCACAGATAGATAGGTTCGGTTTTAAAAATATATATTTTTATTAAAGTATTTGCAAATTTTTATAACAATAACAAAAACAATAACAATGACATTGACATGGTAAAATAAACATTTCCCCACCCGACCCAATCTTTACACACCACAACCATCTACCACCTATCCTATTTCAGCAATATACAACTAACAAAGCTCAAAAGGCGAGAGAGAAAAATTCAACATTTTCTATTGTTGCGGAAACTTTTGAAATAACCTTCTCTTTTCTCCCAACATGCACATTGGGACAAGATGCAGGATAATATTAATAATCTATTTGTAATCGCTGACAATCAATAAATAACAATTGTCCAGAACTTTGGAATCAATTTTATTTTACCTTCTCAACTCAATTTCATGTAACATTAACTAGTAATTATGCTATCGTGCACTTGTATGTATTGTTTACTTTGTAAATCTAAACAGTTGTTTAGCTTGTATAAAGTTACTCAGATTAAAAAAGGTGTAATGAGTGGTACCCCATTGGGACACTTGTTTACCACAACATACATAATTTAAAAAAATTCTAATCTGGAATTTAGTGTAAGGTTTTGATAATTCTACAAATTTGGAGGTTGTTTTTTTGTTGGTCTGTAACATCTGTGAATTTTGTTATTTAACCACATTTTCAATTAAATGGTTCAGTTTGAATTTGTTGGCGAGACAATGGACAGTCAAGGCAGTTGACTTTGTAACCGTTTTTGTTTGAGAGAAACTACACTTAAGTTGTCAATGGTCTTGAACAGCTGTACACTGTCTTAATTGCCACACCGTCTTAATTGCCTGCAACACAATTAGATTTTTAAATCAACTTTGAAGAAATTGTTAAAAGTTATTTGTTCTTACGATGACACTTTATCTTTAAACAAAAATCCATTCATTGATTTGATTAACTATACTTGTTGGGTAGAACATCTTTGTTTTGACATTACGATAGGAAATGTTTTAAACATTTGTTCCTCATGGTATTAGTGGGATTGGTTTACAATAGGTGCATTGTTGACAAGAGGATGTGACTTTGGTTGTAACTGTTTGGTATCTAAATGAAATGTATCATTTGTTTGCAATGTAAACTCTGGGGGCCCGAAGGAATAGACACCTCTTTTATCTATGTGGCTCTATTTACAGGAGGAGGGTGACAAAGTCGCTAGGTCAAAATCCTGGAACTACCTCCCTAACAGCACTTTGGGTGCCCCTACACCTCAGGGACTGCAGCGGTTCAGGAAGGCAACTCACCACCATTCTCTGAAGGGCAACTCGGGATGGGCAATAAATGCTGGCCTGGCACGTGGGGTCCACATCCTGTAAATGAATTTAAAACATCCAGCCAATGGAAGAGGTGAATTTGGATTATTTTCAAATAGGAGATGCCAGCATAATGAAAAATGGGGGGGTAAAAGTTGGAAAATGGTAATATTTGTTGGCACAGTATTACCATGGTTTCTGGGATATGGCTCTTTCTGAATTTTCACTTAGAAAAGGATCGATCCTGGCACATGGTGATCCAAAAGTATCCAGATACATTCCAGCCCTAAATGGCACAGCTACTTCAAATATTCACTAGCATATACTGTGATAACAGAAATGTTCTACATGCTCTTAAAAAACATACAATGCACCAACTAAAAAGGAAATTTGTTTGAGGCATAATCTGTTGGGAGGCCCAATAATAGAGCATGTGAAAAAACAGCCAACAACTTCACTGAAACTGTGGGCTTCTCCAAATTCTGGAAGCAGATAACCCATCAGGAATCCCATTAGTTCCTGTCCCTGGAAATTTGGAAACAATTTGCAGTTATAAGGATATTTCACAGGACATTCCAGTAGACACCATAATATGAAACTGGAGGATACCACAGTCATCGGTGAAGAGGTTCCTCTGCTGCACTCAGCTGGAAGTGTTGTTGCACTGCAACCTGCTCTGGAGCCTGCTAACCCAATAACCTATACAATTCCCATCACATGAACCAATTCCCAAGTTAGTTATTTTTTTAAATAACCTTCTAGATTTCAGCATAATGCAAAAAGCACAAAGAACTGCATAATTACAACTGCTTTCAAATTATGCAGTTGCTAAAGTCCTTCAAGATGTCAGCCCTGAATTTACTCAGGAGTTCCTTCCACCGAAACATCTGTGAAAGCATTGAAAACTCAGGACAAGTACCGTAAGTGGATGCTTTCCAGAGTCACAATAGAAATTTAGGATAGAGAATTTCAGAATCATTAACACTGTCGGTGCTCGGCGTTGTGCAAATAGCTGATAATTTGCAGGTATTAAAACCATCCTCAATATTCTCCTTTCCTTTTAATGATGATGTGGACTTAGATCCTTAGACATCATTGTGGACCTCACCCAGGGAGATACCACAACACAAGCCTGTCAGTATTGCAGCTATTCACCCATAAAAGGAAGCAGAGCAAAATAGAACATTATCCCCACCTTATTCTCACTAACACTTTCCATAGTAAGCAGGAACCCAGCCAATTATTGTCTAAGTTAATTGAGGGCAGACCAACAAATAACTCCATTTACGCACGCTATGCTAGGGTTATGATAGCGTTAGTCACATTCAACGCAATGAATTGCTGAAGAATATTCTGGGGTGGGTCATAAGAACCATCGAGAAATTGCAATTTCCTCACCTTTTAAATAGGGTAACTACTGGCTCCCTTACAGTTTAGGAATCTTGTCAATTCAGTGAGATTTGATGCAAACTTCGAAAAGGTACAATGAAGACCTTGGGAAAACTGAGAAACATAGGGTATTGGGGCAATAAATAAGTGGAGAGGGTCTTCATATTTGACAGAGAGATATCTTGGTTAAAATAGCACCCAGGGGAGGAATTCTCACTGCATCCTCATGGTAATGGTGGGAATATAATTTTCATTTTCATTCATTTTTCATTTTCAATATAATGTGGTATCCCCATTTATATTAGCATTATCTTGTGACTATCAGACTTGGTGATTTCTAAATATATGCATGAAATTGAAAGAAAGAATTAGTAGGGCATTTGGCCCCTCCAGCCTGCTCTGCCAGTCAAGAAGATCATGATTGAGCTGATTGCCACTTCAACTCTTTCCTGCCTACCTCAAATTGAGAGAGTGCCTTATTTCTGATCAAGAATATATTAAAAGCGGGGTGGCATGTGGCACAGTGGTTGGCACTGGGACTGCAGCGCTGAGGACCTGTGTTCGAATGTCGGCCCTGGGTCACTGTCGTGTGGAGTTTGCATTCTCCCCATGTCTGCGTGGGTTTCATCCCCACAACCCAAAGATGTACAGGTTAGGTGGATTGGCCATATCTTTTTATTAAAACAGCAAAAAATATATGCAAGGCCAAACGGTACAAACACTAATTTTGTGTTGGAGAACCAGGGAACCCTCCCCTGAGTACCAATGTACGGGGAGGGGGGGTGGATACTCTGATTATTAACACATTTCACAACACATTTCTACAAAAACAAATGGTACAAGCACTAAACCTTCCCCTGGAGAGACCAGATACCCTTGCCTCTGTACCAACAGAAGGGTAAGGAAGAGGGGTGGGGGTGGGGAGAGAGGGGCAAGGAGGGTGGTGGGGAAGGAGGGACTCGGGGTTTGGTGGAGGGGGACCCAATAGGACACTGAACTATCTACAGAGGCAGAAAAACAAAAGAACCTTCAATCAAGGCCAGATTACGGGAGTCCCCCAGAGGGGGTGAGGGGCAATAAAGTGTCAGGCACAAGTGAGCCCTGCAGAGAGCCTCATGTGCATGTAAATTGCTCCTTACTTGGAAAAAATGAGTGGTTGAGTACTCTAAACTTATTAAAGGAAAAAAAAATATTAAAAGTTAGGCCAAGTTGGATTTTACTTTAAAACAAGAATATAGGACTAGAAGTTTTCTTTTAGCCCTCTCATGAGGTATGTATATGCTGCGCAGAGGGAATGAAGATCAGTTGCCTTATTGGGGCACACATTCATAAAGTGAGGGGCAGATGTGGAGGAAAAGTGAGGGAATAGAAACAAAATAGGGAAAATCAATGACCAGAGGACAGGCGAATGGGAAGTGAAAGAGGCAATAAGGGAGATGGGTATAGAGGGAGGCAGATGGGTGAAAAGCAACAGGAATGGTAGGCAAGTGAATCGGGAGCATGAAGGAAGGGGAAAAGTACAGAGTTTGAATGATTAATTGGTGTGATGAATAAGGGAGGCAGGGAGGGAGCAACAAACAGCATCTTGGTGCCAATTTTTCAGGAGGGAAGCAGGTTGTAATAATGGACCAAGGTGAACCTCTCTCCCAGTGGCAGGGGCTAGGGTCAGTGGCCAAAAGCAGGGGGACAACAGCAACCTAGTGAGAGGTAGGTCAATTTGGAGATGGCAAAAGTGATGTTCGGTTGGGGAAGGAGGTTATTGGGTTTGAACATGTTTATAAATACTTCCCAAGGCAAGTGGGGCTGGCAGAATGATGGGAATGGGGAAAGGGTGTTTGCAAGAACAGGACACGATGCTCACCTGAAAAAGGTGGTGGGGGCTTGGGAAGCAGATTATCCATGGCAGCAAAAGCAAACAGAGCAAGTGTGGTGAATAAATCAGTACGCTGTTGATCAGGCAGCAGTGTGCATGGAATTGGATATGCTAACGAGGCAGGCAATAAGACAGACAGGCAGGCTGCAAAGAAATCAGTTGGAACAATGTCCAATGAAGGGTGCAAGGCTGTGGTTGCAGCTTAAATTTTCCTAGTCAGAAAACATTGTAGAGCATTTTAGAACGTGGGATATCCGATTAGCTCAATATCAGTTTAGCAAGTACACGTCTTGCCCATCACAAAGAAACAAAACAAGCTGTTAATTGAAAACCAGTTTCCTTCTTTAGCCAGTGGAGTTGGAAATTTAAGTGTCGACTTCAGCAAATAGGAGTTTACAAAAGGCACCAAACAGCCAAACAAGAAAATCAAAATGGCACCTGGGGGGGTGGTTATGTGAAAACACAATTACAATACCAGATATCAAAGAGGGCCGCGTGAAGAAATCTATATTGAATGAATGGTAGCCAAAAGTGAATTTGATGAAGAAAATGGTCTTGTATTGGGTCACTACAGGATTCACATGTAGACTAAAGGGGGCTAGTGTTGCTCTGTTTATTTGGTTCTAAATATGGCAGTAAATATGGTCGCCTTCCTTAATTCTAATTACGTTTGCTTTAGAGTCGCCAGGTATCTTTCGATACCGCCACAAGGTTCAAACCCGAATACTGATCAAAGAGCCGGTACACCAGTTAGTTAGTTCAAAGTCAATACTATTTATTTACATACACAGCAATATCTACTCATGCACGAAATACTACAGACTAAACTATCACTACAGCTAAAGCCTATACTTAGCTTCGGGCGCCCACTCAGTCAGAGGGACGATGGCCGTTGTTCGGATCCGCGGCTGCTGGGGTCGAAGTGGAGAAGGGGAAACAGCTAAGGTTGTCCGTCTGGTAGCGAACGTTGACCTTGGACTTACTTGCTTCTGGTGTAGCTGGTGGAAGGGTCTCTCCGCTTTGAGAGCCGATTCCAAGAGAGCGATTCTCTCCTGGGGCCTTCTTCCTATACCTGAAAAGGGCTTCGGCGCTTTCGGGCGGGTCTTGAACTTGGCCCCAATCAATTGGGCCGTATCTTGATCACTCGTATTGATCTTGACCAATAAAGCGGCGGGTGCCCTGATGGCTGGGCGTGTCCTAGGTGGCCGTTGGCCTGGCTTTGTTTGTGCTTTCGGTTTGGGAAACTGGCGCCGTGTGGTCTGGAGCCAGATCGGTTACCTGAGTATCTCCCTTTGTTCCCGGAGATGGGCCATCAATATGCTAATAGACCTACAGTTTCAGTCTCGTCTGGGAGCTGCGGTTCCAATACACATATAGTCTCTGTGCCTGCTTGCTTTCTTAGCATTGAGCATTGTTCCCTGCAATCTTTGCAAACATCCATTTTGTATTCTGGAAGTGGCCATCCCAGATGACTACGCACCCTCCTTGTGATCCTCAACACGAAGCATGAAGGATCACATTACCGCGTCATCTTCGTTCTCCTCCCAAGTCAGGCACCCATAAGCACTGACAGGCTCTACACTGCTCTGTCCTATAAATTGCAATTTTTATTAAATTATTTTATGTACATACATCATTATAAAATTCTATGGGGCGCTATGACATTCAGACATGCATTACAAAATAAAAAAAGCTGGAACCTCTAACTGTCCTATCCTCAATCAATCAAAATAATTTACAACATTTTAAACTGTACAAATAGCAGCAACACAGGTTTCTCTGGCTTGGCAGTCAAGCACAGAGTTTTACATTTCTTTATTAGAGCGAAACGAACACACAAAAAAATGGATATACTTTAATTCACTTAAAGGGGTTGGGGGGTTTGTTGAAGTCCGAAAATAGGGGATCTGAAGGTGTATACTGGGGTGCGGGAGGCTTTCCTCCGCCATTTCCGGAGTCTTAGTGTCTGAACGACACTGCAGAGTATCGCAATTACTAACAGTGTTTCCACAACATAGGACAGGGAATACCAGGTGATGAACTTGTCACACCAGGTCGGTGTATCGGTAACTATCTCGGGGTACAGTGTATGGCAGGGGTGGGAAACATTCACGGCCTGTGTGGTAGGGGTCAGGGGGTAGCGTCCGCGCGCAACTGGAGGGATCCCGCTAAGATCCAACTGTAGAGCATGATGGTTGTCTTCATCTTTCCTTTTTTCTTTCTTCTTCTTTCCTTCTTCTTGAGGCTTCTGTGGTTCCGGAGTTCTATGGACACAAGCATAATTTCTGTTATTATCTTGTTTAAGATCTCGTGTGTCTGTCTGTCTTTTATTGCCAATTACCCATTATAATTGGTCACCATCTGTGATTCCCTCATTTTTTTCTTTTAGCCAAATATTTGGGACAAGACATCCGAGAAAAATACTGACACAGTGCGAGCAGTGTCGCAGCCTGTGTGATCTACCATCTCAGTTTGAGGATGTAAATAGCATTTGGAAGTAACCTAAGGGTCGCCATAAACAAACTGAAGAGTTTTGAACTAAAAGTGTCAAAATGGGGTGCGTCTGGGCCGCGGTGGGTAAGAATGGGTGGAATCCCCAGGTAGGACGGTGACCAGTGCTGTATGTGCTCTACCCGAGTGTAGCTGACCAGAGAGGGTCCTCAGGCAGGGCGGGGATTAGTGCCGTTTCTCGACTGCCTGAGCGACCGGCATCGGTAAATCTCCATCGGATCCTTTTTACCATCATCTGGACACCTCATTGCTCTAAAGCGAACAAAGCCGCAAAGGGATTTGTTTGGTGGGAGTCAGACTCAATGTCATCATCTTCTTCTGGCTGCCATACTCTTGACTGGAGTAGGTGCGCTGAAGCTGCTTGGGGTGAATTGGGGTCCATCTCATCATTCCGGAAGAGCCTGAACGAATTGTCTCGGTGCCAGAATTTTGTACCGAGGTTGGAGCTGCTAGGGTTTAATCCATAATCGTCAGGTGGTGGGTCTGGATCAGGGGCTTTAATATGCGTTATCTGGAATCATGTTCGGAATCGCTGGAAGTGGGGCCTGGTGCAGGGGTATATTCATAACGTGATGTGCTGGGGCTGTCATCATCGCAATCGCTGTTGGTTGAAGGAAGGGAGATACGGAGTCGTGCCTCTGGGGATGGAGTCGAAGTTGTGTCTGAGGACGGGTTGGACAGGTTGGGGGAGGGTAGGAATATGTCGTTCGTGGGCAGGGTGTGCTCATCTGCTGCTGCAAGCGAGATGTGTGCATGGTTGTTCTGCGAGCCATAAGCCTTAAGCTGGTTTATGTGAAACCACGCAGACTTGCCATTTGGATAGGTGATTTTATACAGAGAGGGGCTGACTTTATCGGAGATGGAGTACGGTCCGGCAAATTTGGGGGAAAGGAATGAACTGGAGTTGTATAGGGATAGCATCACTTGCTGCCCTGCTGCAAACTCTGTGGCGTGTATCATTTTATCAAAGCAAACTTTGCTTTGTTTAACATAGAACATAGAACGATACAGCGCAGTACAGGCCCTTCGACCCACGATGTTGCACCGAAACAAAAGCCATCTAACCTACACTATGCCATTATCATCCATATGTTTATCCAATAAACTTTTAAATGCCCTCAATGTTGGCGAGTTCACTACTGTTGCAGGTAGGGCATTCCATGGCCTCACTACTCTTTGCGTAAAGAACCTACCTCTGACCTCTGTCCTATATCTATTACCCCTCAGTTTAAAGCTATGTCCCCTCGTGCCAACCATTTCCATCCACGGGAGAAGGCTCTCACTGTCCACCCTATCTAACCCCCTGATCATTTTGTATGCCTCTATTAAGTCTCCCCTTAACCTTCTTCTCTCTAACGAAAACAACCTCAAGTCCATCAGCCTTTCCTCATAAGATTTTCCCTCCATATCAGGCAACATCCTGGTAAATCTCCTCTGCACCCGCTCCAAAGCCTCCACGTCCTTCCTATAATGCGGTGACCAGAACTGTACGCAATACTCCAAATGCGGCCGTACCAGAGTTTTGTACAGCTGCAACATGACCTCCTGACTCCGGAACTCAATCCCTCTACCAATAAAGGCCAACACTCCATAGGCCTTCTTCACAACCCTATCAACCTGGGTGGCAACTTTCAGGGATCTATGTACATGGACACCTAGATCCCTCTGCTCATCCACACTTCCAAGAACTTTACCATTAGCCAAATATTCCGCATTCCTGTTATCCCTTCCAAAGTGCATCACCTCACACTTCTCTACATTAAACTCCATTTGCCACTTCTCAGCCCAGCTCTGCAGCTTATCTATATCCCTCTGTAACCTGCTACATCCTTCCACACTGTCGACAACACCACCGACTTTAGTATCGTCTGCAAATTTACTCACCCACCCTTCTGCGCCTTCCTCTAGGTCATTGATAAAAATGACAAACAGCAACGGCCCCAGAACAGTTCCTTGTGGTACTCCACTTGTAACTGAACTCCATTCTGAACATTTCCCATCAACCACCACCCTCTGTCTTCTTTCAGCTAGCCAATTTCTGATCCACATCTCTAAATCACCCTCAATCCCCAGCCTCCGTATTTTCTGCAATAGCCTACCGTGGGGAACCTTATCAAACGCTTTGCTGAAATCCATATACACCACATCAACTGCTCTACCCTCGTCTACCTGTTCAGTCACCTTCTCAAAGAACTCGATAAGGTTTGTGAGGCATGACCTACCCTTCACAAAGCCATGCTGACTATCCCTGATCATATTATTCCGATCTAGATGATTATAAATCTTGTCTCTTATAATCCCCTCCACCGGTCTATAGTTGCCGGGGTTGTCTCTGCTCCCCTTTTTGAACAAAGGGACCACATTTGCTATCCTCCAGTCCTCTGGAACTATTCCTGTAGCCAATGGTGACGTAAAAATCAAAGCCAAAGGTCCAGCAATCTCTTCCCTGGCCTCCCAGAGAATCCTTGGATAAATCCCATCAGGCCCCGGGGACTTATCTATTTTCAGCCTGTTCAGAATTGCCAACACCTCTTCCCTACGTACCTCCATGCCATCTATTCTAATAGCCTGGGTCTCAGCATTCTCCTCCACAAGGGTGACCTCTCCTTTCCTGTTTCTAACCTCAGCCCATACTACCTCGGAAGATGAGTCCCCATCTAGCATCCTCTCCGCCACCGTAATACTGCTCTTGACTAGCAGCGCCACACCTCCCCCTCTTTTGCCTCCTTCTCTGAGCTTACTAAAACACCTAAACCCCGGAACCTGCAACATCCATTCCTGTCCCTGCTCTATCCATGTCTCCGAAATGGCCACAACATCGAAGTCCCAGGTACCAACCCACGCTGCCAGTTCCCCTACCTTATTTCGTATACTCCTGGCATTGAAGTAGACACACTTCAAACCACCTACCAGAACACTGGCCCCCTCCTGCGACGTCAAATCTGTGCTCCTGACCTCTATACTCTCATTCTCCCGTACCCTAAAACTACAATCCAGGTTCCCATGCCCCTGCTGCATTAGTTTAAACCCCCCAAGCCTGGCTTCCAAGCCTGACGGCTGCTGCAAGCTGGGCGGCCTTCACAGTTTCAATAACCTGTTGTACTGCTTTCTCATGCGCGAGGACAGGGAGTGTGGGGCTGGCCAAATCCAGTCCTAATAAATATTCTGTCTACCTTTCATGGGCCGTCCGGTCATGAGGGTGTGGGGGGTATATCCTGTGGATGTGGATACTGTGTTACGAATGAACATTAATGCAAATGGGAGAACTGTGTCCCAGGTGCTGTTGTGTTGTTGCACCATTTTTCTGAGGGTCGTTTTAAAAGTTCTGTTCATTCTTTCTACTATGCCGCTTGCTTGGGCGTAGTATGCTATATGGAACTTTTGCTTTATGCCGAAAATGGAGGACGTTTTTCATCACTTGTCCTGTAAAATGGGAGCCTTGATCGGACTCTATACTGCATGGGAGTCCCCATCTTTTAAAGATGCGTTGAGTGAGGACTTTAGCTGTCGTTTTGGCAGTGTTTGTTCTGGATGGAAAGGCTTCCGCCCATTTTGTGAAGGTGTCGATGACCACCAACACATACTTAAAACCATTCCTGCAAGGGAGTGGGGGTCCTATATAATCTATTTGCAAATTCGTCCAGGGGCCATTAATGGGGCAGATGTGATTTAGCTGATTTTTTCTTGCATATCTGTCCGGATTGTTCTGGGCACAGATTAAGCAATTCTCTATGTAATGTGTAACATTGGCTTTTAAATTAGGCCACCAGCAGAGAGGTCTTAGGTGGGCTAGGGTGGGTTCAATGCCCTGGTGTCCATGATTGTCATGGAACTGAAAAATAATTTGATTCCTGTCCTGGCTGGGGACTACATAAATGCCGTCTTCTAAAATCACACCGTCATGTGTGGTTATCACATTTTTAAACTTACCATAAGGGGCTGGGAAGTTGCCTTTTAAAACTTCCCTGAGCTTCTCATCTTCCTTTTGAGCCTTTGCCAAATCTTGAATGTTGGTCTGTGAGACCTGAACCGCGTGTACTGGGGCACGTTCGGGGGGGGGGGTTCCAAAAGTGACCATGTCTGGAACCTGCTTTCGCTAGGGCACCTGCCTTAACGTTACCGGGGGGAGAACGATGATGACCTTGAACTTTGACGATTCCATATTTACGGTCTTCGGACGTTTTTAGGATATGCTGGAGTAATGGGGCTGAAGGGTTTCCATCTGCGGAAATGAATCCTCTAGTTTCCCACAGGGGTAGGAATTCAGTTAAACTGTTGCAGACATATAAACTGTCCGAATATGTGTCGGCTGGGGTTGGAAACGAGTCGGGGCGATCTACAATATAAGCTATGGCTGCCAGTTCTGCTGCCTGCGAGCCTAAATGTCCTGGCAATTGTAACAAAATCTCTTCTAGGGCGCGTCCCTGCGCGTCCTCGACATAAATACCGCAACCGGTAATTCTTTTCCCGTTTAGAATTGTGGAAGAGCCATCCACATAGATTCTAAGGGGTGCGCATGTGTCTGTGGGCTGGGGTCTCTGGGGCGTAGTACCTGGTTTCTGGGGAGCTGACTTTGGTATAAAGGGTCCTGTATTATACTCATGTGGGGTGCCTGCATTTTGTAGGTTATCGGCTAGGAAAGTGTGGTCTTGGTTCTCTTAACTGTTATGTCCCGTCCCTGTAAGAGAAGGGTCCAACAGGCTGCGTGGATCTGGCTGACTGTGCCATCCTTAAGTCTACCATCTAGTAGGAGCTGTATTGGGGTGTGTTCAGTGAGAATGGTGATGGGGTTGAGTCCTGTAATGTAGCGAAGTATTGTACTGCCCAAAAGACTGCGAGCAGGTGCCTTTCCCAGGCAGAAAATCCTTGCTAGACTGCATCTAATACGCATGAGTCGTATGCCACAGGGCCGAATTGGTCATGTCGTTCCTGGAGGAGCACGGCCGAAAGGGTTTGGTCGGTAGTTGCAACCTCAATTGCATACGGGGAAAGTGGATCTGGGACCTGTGCTGAGGGCCCTTTTTAAAGCATCCACGGCATCCATGTGCTGTGGAAGCCATTCCCAAGGTGCTTGTTTCTTGAGAGGTTCGGATAAGGGTGCTGCTTTTGTGGCGAAACCGTCGATATGGTTTCGGCAGAAGCCAACCAGTCCTAGAAATGACCGGAAGGCTGAGACATTATGGAGCAGGGGTAATTTGACGATCGAGTCGATTCTTTTCTGCTCGATCTCGCGTTTGCCATGTGTGATTACTGTACCTAAGTAAATCACTTTTTCCAGTAAAATCTGGGCCTTCTTGGGGTTCACTTTACAGCCAATTTGTTGTAGGAGTCCTAAACGTTCGGTGAGAAGCGGAATGTGCTCTCCCTTTGTGTCCGCCTGTAGAAGCAGATCATCTACATATTGGACCAGACAATCGGGTCGGGAAAATTTTGCTAATCCATTTGCCAGCTGTCGGTGGAAAATGGAGGGGGGACTTGTGGAAGTCTTGTGGAAGGCACGTCCATGTATATTGCTGTCCCTGGAATGTGAATGTGAATTTATATTGGCACGCTTTATCCAATGGAATGGGCCAAAAGCCATTGCTAATGTCCAAAACCAAATTTTTTTTTGACTGTAGTCCCTGTTTGAGCATGGTCTCGGGACTCGTGGCTATGGTGGGGGCTGCTACTGGGGTTACTTTGTTCAGTTCCCGGTAATCAATGATCAGTCACCATGATCCATCAGGGTTCCTGATGGGCCAAATTGGTGCATTATTCGTGGAGGCTACTGATCGGAGTACTCCTTGATCAAGCAAACTCTATCATTTTTGAGATTTCTCCCTCTGCTTCTTGGGGAAAACCCGTACTGCTTTTGGGGTCGGGACCTGTAATATTCACTAAGCCAGTGATCTTGCCACAGTCGTGCTTGTGCTGTGCAAATGCTGCTTTGTGTTGTTGCAGGACTTCCCTAACTTGTTTGTTCTGACTAATGGCTCGAGGGTCGAACCAGAAGTCTCCTACTGCGCTGATCCGATTTTCATACTCTCCAACTGTGAGCATGGCGGGGGCTCGTGCTGCCTTTGCCATTCTCCACACACATTTATTTACCGGGTCAAATGAGAGGTTGTGGGAGCTCATGAAGTCAATTCCCAAGATGTGTTCGGCTGTCTGGGGTAGATCGACCAGAATTACAGGGTGTTTAGTTTTAATGTCCCTACCTGGATTGCTACAGGGGCTGTGATGTGTCCCTGCTGTAAATGCCCTGTAAAACCGCTGAGTGTAATGGTGTCTGTCATGGGCCACGTGTCTCGCTGAAACATCGTGGTGGAATTGAGGGTGGTACGGGATCCTCCTGTGTCCCAAAGGAATTCTACGGGGTGTCCCCGGACTGTGCCTGCCACTACCGGTCTACCGGACTTGTCCCAAAGGGTGTCGCAGACCCACGTTGGGGAGCCCGAACACCGCAAGTCGGTGCCGTTCATCTGTGTTCTCAGAATGGGCACTAACACTGCAGTTTGGCTTTGCCCTACTCTTATTTCAGGTGCCTGTCTGTTGGTTTTTCTGCGGCTTCTGGGGCGCATTGCATTCTTGTGCGGTGTCCTAATTGGCCGCAATTATAACACTCCTGGGATTTGGGTTGCTGTGGGCTGTTCCTGCCCTCATTTACCCATGCGGGGTTCTGGTGCATCCTAACTGGATGCATGTCTACCTGTTCTTCCTCGGTTTTAACAAATGCGGTTTTGCCTTGGATGGACCGTTCCCAAGTGCGGGACAATCTTTTCAAAACCCATTTCTCGTTGTGGGCCTCGTCTGAGGGGTCGTAATTTGCGCAAGCTCTCTGTCCTGCCTCTGTCGCATGAGACTAGGATGCGAGTCCATTTGGCCATATTATCTGGGGACAAATGGGCGCGGGCTAACTCTCCGAATACTGCCGTGAAATGTATCCACAAGCGTCCAGCAAACGCTGTGGGGTGCTCTGTCTTTTTCGGTCTACATTTCTTTAGGCCTTCTACGGGGTCTCCTTTGTTATAGCCGATCGCATCTATGATCGCTGCATGCATTTCTTGGAGGATGCCTCCTCCTACATTCTGTGGGTCGGGAAGGGCTGCCATGACTGAAAGGTCGAGGCTTAAAACTGAGAGCTTCACTTGCTCCTTTTCATCCAGGCCGTACATGGTCGCCTGCTGTTTTACTCTTGCAAAGAACTGGTGGGGATCCGATGTGGGTAGGAACGGTGTTATTTTATCACACGCGTCTCTTAATTGGGTGACGGTTAACGGGGTAATGTATCGGAAATCTGAGTCTCCTTCTGCTGCGGCCCTACGATGTGTGGTTACAGGGTTCACAGGGGTGTGTTCTGCTTGTGCAGTCGGGATGCTTTTCTTTTCTGGGGTTTTTCCTGTGTACATGTCCCTTGTACATAGCTGTGGGCAGTCTCATTGAACTGTCAATCGGGGCCATTTTCCTGGTCTAACTGGGATCCAAACGTGCTCTGAAACCCATTCTGAACAGAAAGCAGACGTTGCAATTCTGCAATTTGCTTCCGGCACTTTGCATGATCTACTGAGCTCTGCCTTTGTTCCGTCGTGGAAGTGTGAAGTACTCGTAGGGGTGCCTTTAAGTCGCTACACTGTTTCTGCAACTGCTCGACTTCTTGTTCGGTTCGTTGCATGTCTGGTAGGCTGTGTCATATTGGGACTGAAAGCTGCTCAAATGGGCGAGACAAGACTGGTGTACCGGCTTGGCATCCTCCACCTCCTTGTCCCTCGCCACTAACTGCTCTCTCAGTTCCTTGTTCTCTCTCTCTCTCATATACACTCATATCTCCGTCACTACTCGTCTCTCTCCTCAATCTCTCTACGGAGCGTCCTCACATCCTCCTCTGTGCCTCGCAATTGTGCCAAGCAGGACACGATTGCCATCGACTTGCGAGCTTTCCCTAAGCTCTTCTTATGGATCTCTGTCAGGTTCTCCCACCAAGTATGCCCTATAGTTCCAGGACCCGTTTTATCATTGGCACAGAATTCACTCCAAAGGGGCGATCCTTTCCCTTTGAGATATTTTCTGATATCTTCCTCCCATACGGGACACTGTCCTACTCTACTGGTCGCTGCGACCTCAAATTGCAGGGGGTTCATAAGGCGTTCCATTGCCTTCATTGCCATTTTTCTCGCTATCTCTGGGGTCTCTACCGAATTTGGAACGGGGGGGGGGGGGGGGGGAAATAAAGTGGCGATGCTAACACAGGTACGCCTTGCACTAATTTCCGGTCTATAAAAGTTTTACGCAACAAAATCTCTCAGGTTTACCTTATATCCCTGTTAGTACGCATACATTAACACACTTCCGAATCTTGGAGGTTTGATCAGTATCGTTCTTACACTTGTGGTTTTTCTGTTTCCAATTGGATTCCAGTTCAAATTTGGGTTCTCTCAGAGTGACTAGGCCACTTCTAGGTAGAGTCCCGTCAGAGGTCACCAGTAACTATTGCTCTGTTTATTTGGTTCTAAATATGACGGTTAATATGGTCGCCTTCCTTAATTCTAATTAAGTTGCTTTAGAGTCGCCAGGTATCTTTCGATAACGCGACAAGGTTCAAACTCGAATACTGATCAAAGAGCCGGTACACCAGTTAGTTAGTTCAAAGTCAATACTATTTAGTTACATACACAGCAATATCTACTCATGCACGAAATACTACAGACTAACCTATCACTACTGCTAAAGCCTATACTGAGCTTCAGGCACCCACTCAGTCAGAGGAACAATGGCCGTTGCTGGGGTCGAAGTGGTGAAGGGGAAACAGCTAAGGTCGTCCATCTGGTAGCAAGCGTTGACCTTGGACTTACTTGCTTCTGGTGCAGCTGGTGGAAAGGTCTCTCCACTTTGAGAGCCGATTCCAAGAGAGCGATTCTCTCCTGGGGCCTTCTTCTTACACCTGAAAAGGGCTTTGCACGCTTTTGGGCAGGCCTTGAACTTGGCCCTAATCAATTGGGCCGTAACTTGATCACTCGTATTGATCTTGACCAATAAAGGAGTGGGTGCCCTGATGGGGGCGTATCCTAGCTGGCTGTTGGCCTGGCTTTATTTGTGCTTTCGGTTTGGGGAACTGGCGCCGTGAAGTCTGGAGCCAGATCGGTTACTCGAGTATCTCCGTTTGTTCCCGGAGATGGGCCATCAATATGCTAATGGACCTACAGTTTCAGTCTAGTCTAGGGACTGCGGTTCCAATACACATACAGGCTCTGTGCCTGCCTACTTTCTTAGCATAGTCCATAATTCCCTGCAATCTTTGCAAACATCAATTTTGTATTCTGGAAGTGCCATCCCAGATGGCTAGACTAGGTGGGGAGAAGGGAGTTTAGCAACCAGTTAAACCCAAAGTCATGCACCTATTCTACTCGCAAAGGTTTCAGTTTATTATAGTTTCCCTGGTACAAAATTGAAGTCTTTTTGACTGGTTCCATATAGTTGATTGGTCAGCTCATAGAAACATAGAAAATAGGAGTAGATAATTTGGCCCTTCAAGTATTCTCCATCATTCAATATCATGATTGATCCTCCATCTCTTTTTTTTTTTTTAAACTTAGAGTACCCAATTCATTTTTTCCAATTAAGTGGCAATTAAGCATGGCCAATCCACCTACCCTGTACATCTTTGGGTCGTGATGGCAAACCCATGCAAACATGGGGGGAAATGTGCAAACTCCACACGGACAGTGACCCAGAGCCGGGATCGAATCTGGGGCCGCAGTGCCGTGAAGCTGCAGTGCTACCCAGTGCGCCACCGTGCTGCCCTGATTCTCAATCTCAACACCATACGTTCCCTCTCCCCCTTACCCCTCGAGAGTAGAGATATTGATTTCATGGTTAAATATATTCAGTTACTTGACCTCCACAGCCTTCTGTGGTAGAGAATTCCATAGGTTCACCAAGTAAGTTAGTATCTCATCTCAGACCTTAATGGTCCATCCCTTAACCTGAGACTGTGACCCCTTGTTCAAGACCCCAACCGACTCCTCCGCACCCCTCCCCCGCTCCCAGCCAGAGGAAATAACATTCATGCATCCAGCCCGGTCAGGATTTATACGTTTCAATGACATCCCCCCCCTCATATTTCTAAATGCCAATTAATTAAGGCCCAGTCAACCCAATCATATGACAATACTGCCATTCCATGAGACAGCCTGGTGAGCCTTCACTCCTCTTAAGTTTGAATAACATCTTGGTTAACTATTTTAGAATTAGGAAGATAATTTTGTTACATAAGACAGTTGGGAGTTGGCAAACTCTCAAAGTTATTGCAATATCTCATTTATATAAAATTCCTTTTATCTCAGGACATCTCAAAAAGCACTTTTGGAACATATGAGCTGAAGTAGACCATTCAGCCTAGTCTATTTTTGCACTCAGGCAATGGTTGATCTAGATCTATCCACCTTGATTTCATATGCTTTTATAACCTTTCCCAACAGGTGATCAATGTCAGTTGTGAAAGGTCCAACTGTCAAACAGCCCCAATAGCTATTGAGTAAAACAAATTTGATTTCCACCAGACTTTGGGTGATGTCATGAGGCACTGCACAAACAGCCTAGCTCTAATTAAGATTATGCCCCTTGCTCTGGATTCCCCAACACAGGAAATAGTTTCTCCACCTTCCCTCGCAAACCTTTTGTTCATTTCAAAACATTTCAATTTGATCATCACTTACATACCCATGGGAATACTATGCAACCGGTTTTCGTAATTTAACCCCCAAGGTCATTCTGGTGAATTTCATATTAGAAAGACAGCATTCAGCATTGGTGCACCTCACCCCTCAATACTAGTTTGTGCTCAAAATATAGGCAAGGCAGCAGAATGGAAACACATGAAAAATGCGGAGGGGAAGTGAATTGCATAACATAGGGGGCAGCACAGAAGTTAGCAGTTGCTTCACCACTCCAGGATCCCAGGTTCGATTCCCGGCTTGGGTCACTTTCTGAGTGGAGTCTGGACATTCTCCCAGTGTCTGCGTGGGTTTCCTCCAGGTGCTCCGGTTTCCCCTCTCAGTCCAAAGATGTGCAGGTTAGGTGGATTGGCCATGCTAAATTGCCCTTAGTGTTGAAAAAGGTAAGTGGGGTTACTGGGATAGGGTGGAGGCGTGGGTTTGAGTAGGGTTCTCTTTCCAAAGGCCGGTGCAGATTCAATGGGCCGAATGGCCTCCTTCAGCACTGAAAATTCTATGATGTAGAGATGTCGGCGTTGGACTAGGGTGGGCACACTAAGAAGTCTGACAACACCAGGTTCAAGTCCAACAGGTGCTCTGAAAGCTAGTGATTCGAAAAAGCCTGTAGGACGTTAACCTGGTGTTGTAAATTCTATGATCCTAGAAATTTCTACATCAACTATACAATGCATGACTAGAGGTTTTTCTACCTGTATTAAGGACAAGGGGCAGCAAATTGCTTTAACCACGTGGAGCTATCTAGAGTGCAGTGTTTTTGAAACGTTTTTTCCCCAGGTCCCATTTTTGCCAACTGGTTGACCTTTGGGACTCATGCCAGTTTCACTTACCCAATCTATCTTGATTCAAGACAGTATTTGGGACAAACCTGCCCCAGGTAAGGCAGAATCAAAGAATTTACAGTGCAGGAGGCCATTCGGCCCATCAAGTCTGCACCGGCTCTTGGAAACAACACCCTACTTAAGCCCACGTCTCCGCCTGATCCCCGTAACACCACCTAATATTTTGGCCACTAAGGGGAAATTTAGCATGGCCAATCCACTTAACTTGCACATCTTTGGACCGTGGGAGGAAACTGGAGCACCCAGAGGAATCCCACGCACAGGGAGAAAGTTCAAACTCCACACAGTCACCAGAGGACGGAATTGAACCTGGGACCCTGGAGCTGAGGCAACAGTGCTAATGACTGTGCCGCCCATTTGAGGATGTCACTGCAGGGTTCCTCAGGGCTGTGACCGAGGCCCAACAATTTTCAGCTGCTTCATCAATAACCTTCCAACCACAAAGTCATAAACATGGGAATGTTCGCTGATGCCGCAAGACATGGACAACATTCCGGCTTGGACTGACAAGTGGCAAGTTATATTTATGCCACACAACAACCATCTCCAACAAGAGAAAATCCAACCATCTACCATTGATATTCACTAATCAACAAATTCACTAGCATCAACATCCTGGGGGTCATCATTGGCCAAAAACTGAACCAGCGAAATAAATATTGTCGCTTCAAGGGTGGCACAGTGGCAGCATGGACGTTATCATTGCTGCCTCACGGTGCTGAGGTCCCAGGTTCGAATCCCAGCTCTGGGTCACTGTCAGTGTGGAGTTTGCACATTCTCCCCGTGTTTGCGTGGGTTTCGACCCCACAACCCAAAGATGTTCAGGGTAGATGGATTGGCCACGTTAAATTGCCCCTTAATTGGAAAAAATTATTTGAGTACTCTAAGCTCTGCTGCCTCACAGCACCAGAACCAGGCCTTGAGTGACTGCATGCAGTTTGCATGTTCTCCCCGTCTTCGTCGGTTTCCTCCCATAGTCCATAAATGTGCAGTTCGGTGGATTGGTCATGCTAAATTGCCCCTCAAGTGTATAGGGATGTGTAGGTTAGACAGGGTTACTGGGATAGGGCGGGATAGTGAGCGTAGGTGGGGTGCTCTTTCAGAGGGTTGGTGCAAACTCTATGGCCTACTTCTGCATCGTAGGAATTCTAAGGAGCAGGTCAGAGGTTGGAAATTCTTGGGCAGGTAACTGATCTCCTGATGCCCCAAATTCTATCATTTACATGACACAAGTCAGTAGTGTGATGAAATGCCCTCCACGTGCCTGGGTGAATGCAGCTCCAGCATTCAGCAACACTCAAGGCTGACACCATCCAGGTCAAAGCTACCAAATGTACAGTGGCAACAATGTGCATCTAAAAGATACACTAAAGCTCCTTCCAATCCAAACCAATGATCAAAAGAGAAGGAAGCATGGAAACACAACCACCTGCAAGTTCCCCTTCAAGCTACACACCATCTTGATTTGGATCTATAATCGCTGTTCCTTCACTGTGTCTGTGTCAAAACTCCCTTCCCAACAGCACTGTGGGTGTACATGTACAACACGGAATGCAATGGTTCAAGAAGTTGCGTCATCACCATATCAAGGGCTTAGGGATGGGCAACAAATGCTGGCTCAGCCAGCGATACCCACATCCATGAAGGAATAAAATAATTAATATGGCAAGCAACTGGAAGCTTAGGATTAGTGATCAGCAAAGCATTCAACCAATCTACATTCGCTCTTCCCAATGTAAAAGACTGCCATGGTCAGCGAACAGTGTATTAAATTTAAAGTGCTAGTAAATTACTATTTCATCTGGGATGTCTATTTGGGGTCCTGGATGGTGAAAAATTATGAAAGGGCATGTTACACCACCTGTACATGGAAGGGCAGCAATGTTTGGGAGAGAAACATTAGAAGAATGGACCTGGAAGTCATGGAGGAAAACAATGATACATTGAATGAGGAGATTGGTGACGTAGAATGAGATTTAAAAAGGGGAACCACATGTTTCTTGGGAGGGAAATGTGGCATCTTCAGAGCAAATGTGACAAACACTGGGAGAATGGAAAAAGAGTGTCCTCAACAGGCAACAAAGTGAGTGGAAGACAATATTTGGGAAAAATGGTTCCAATGCCCATCAATTTGATCAATATATGGAAGTTCTCAGGATTGTCCCATCTATTAATACTTTTAAAAAACATCTGAATTCTAAGATATCAGATGAACAGTTATGAAAAGTCTGGTGTAATGTTAAAAACAAAAGTCTGGATTTAACATAAATTTGTTCAGCATTGGATAGTACATGCAAAAAAACACTGCAAAGATGCAAAGTCTCCTTTATTAAACAGACTGGACATAAATAGACCCCAAAATAAATATGCATTTGACCTAGTATGGAATATTACAGCTCTGCTACTTATGCTGAAGACAGTTATAGTCCCCATGGTGAGGGAGTTATATTTACCAGATTAATATTTATGGTAAACATGACCAGGTTCTGTATTAAGCAAATAATGGATGGTGCAGGTAAATTTCAGGGAGTAAAATTCAAATTTTATTGCATGAAGACAAATTAGTATGCTTCACTGACCATTTAACTATTTCACATGTTCCAGTGTGAAGTGTACATTTGTCCCATAGTATCCTGTTGCAAGGATACATTCAGTTCTGTTGGGATGCCTTTTAACAGGCATCAGGAAATATTCTCACTGGAAATATTCTTACTGTATGATCCTATAACTTAATCATTATTAAACTATAATACTGCTAATTTTGATTTAAATAGAAAGCAAACATGAGAAAATTCTTGACCTAATTTTTCCACTCATCAACACACACCTCTAGCCACCCTGAAACAAATTACTGTTCTCTTTCTGAGAAGATGGCTCTATGCAGAATAGAGTTGGTGATTTTAAAAAACTTTCATTTTATCCTTGCTCACCTTACTTTTCAAGTGATCTCAGTTGAATCAAGATTTCAAGAGAAAATGACTCTCATCAGTTTTGATGGAAAAAAACATAACCCCGGCAGTCAGCGATGATTAGCCATAGCCCATACCAAAGCTTGACTGTTTTTTTTTTTTTTAAAAACAGATTATGAATGCTGTACTACAGATAAACAGTTCATGAGTGATCGGAGTAAACCAGCCTGCGTTTAGATTGCTTTGCTATGCAAACCTGGGTTGCAATCTCAGCTGTAGTTCAGCTGCATTTTGAACTTCTGGGGTGTGTCAGATAACCCAGCGGCGAGTTAATAGGTGAAGTATTTGATCAGTGGAACAAAACAGCAGATTGCACTTCAACACTCAAATTAGTTGGTCAGAAGCAGAGTGGTTTGAAGATGGCCACTCATCCTCCAGAATTCACAGTCTACAGTTTGGGGAAGAAAAGAATAAAGCTTTCCAAAACATGCGCACAAGTCCTTTAGTGCCACAACAAACTTGAAATGGAATTTTTCTTGCAGGAATTCTATACAGTGTGTAAATGAGCACAATTAAAAACAAGGAAGCAAAGTTGTAAGTAAATGGGCAAATTTCTGAGCAGGTTGGAGGAAATAAATATACAAAAATGGATAACTTCAGTCAAATGGGATGTAACAAAACAAACAGCCAAAAAAAGCTATAATCTCAATGGCTATTGATGCAGAAAACAACAGACTTCTAATATTCATAGAGTGGGCAGCATGATTCCAAACCCACCCCCTTGTACCTGAATAGTCCAAACATTTACATCTACTTGTACTTGAAATCTATCACTAATACAGTTGTATTTTCTCTAACTCCTTTTCAATATTTAATCGAACTGCAATGACATAATTCACACTCATCCACTTTCTTCGGTACATACAATTAATTACTAGCATCCAAACTGGTACAACCATCATGCAGTCTGCCAGTATAATGCCATTGGTTTTCAACTAGTTTCAATTTGAAGTTATGACACAATAAATAGAAAATAGCATCGACTTTGAAAAGGAATATTGCAGTGGATATAACATGTATTGCTATTATAGTATAGTATTGCAGTTCGGTTTATAACCTACGCACAAAATCAAAGCACTTGACGTATTGCTACCAAGTTGCTTCACATCAAAATAATAGATGGGATATTGAAGCAGCTATGATGCACATTAACCCAAAGTGGGTTCAAGGGCCATTATACTGGCAGTACTAGCAGATCCCATTCTTTCAGGTTGATCTTGAGGTTTTCTTGTTTGCACATGCTCTGCATACTAATTTCACAGATTCTACTCACTGCACATTGTCACATACATATACAATACAGTACATCTACTGGTGAATGTTGAGTGATATCAATAAACAAATTTATATGCCAATTTAAAAGGGTAATTTAAATGCATTTTATATACAGCACACCAAGGGACTACTGTCCAAATTTTGAAGTTATATTGCTGTAGTTTCATGAAGATTTTCTTCCCTTTAGTTTTCATTAAATTGTAAGAGTCGAGAGAGCATCCTACATTAAAAATTCGCAATTAAATGGGCATGATTTAAAAATTGCTTACTTTTAATTAGCATTTAAATTAAAAAATATTTGCATTGGGTGTGCAGGAATAGAAAGGACAGTTTAAAAAGTATTGATTTACTGACACACCTTATGGTGCATCCTATTGTTCATTTCAATAAACATTAAACCTTTGTTTAAAACTCCACAAGTTCAACTGACAGAATGTTTTTCCATATTCAAAAATGGAAGCCGGGATAACGGCAAACATTTGTAGGCATTTTTAAAGCCTCGAGTAAAGTTGATAGAAAGCAAGGTCTGCAGCAAGGTTCTCCGAGAAAATTGTCATGATCAAGATTTTGAAGTTATTTGCAATAGTGATAATGCACTGCAACTATATGCAAGCTCAAATTGTCACAATTAGATACCAGCTCTTCTGCACCTCCCATGAGGAAAAAAGGAAATTCATTGCCTATTTGGGTCACATTCAGGCAAATTTCAGCAACTACATTTTAACATGCAGCCATCAAGATTCACAGATATTTGAAGTGTGCAGTATCATTTGCTAGCACCAGATATCATCTCACATGCTGCAACACCATAAGAGTAGAAATGGGACATCCTTCAGTTTCTTGGAGCTACGGGCTGAAAATGAGAGATGTGCCCAGAAGTGAATTAAATCATCCCTGATATCACAGTATACTGCAATATGTAACCTTGTGCAGTTAAGATACAAAACCACGTGATACGACAAGGTCGGTCTTGCCCACTACTGGAACAATTAAGCCTAACAGCTATTTGCTTTGTTACAAAAGGTTAGAATACAAATATGCAGAATTTTCAACAATTAAAAAAAATTGATATGGCCTGATTTCTTCATGTTCTTCATTGTGTAGAAATGTTTCAACAATCCATTTAAATATTCACATTGTAGTAAACTTCATTTAGGAACACATCGGTATAAGAAAAGTCTGAAGGCTATCAACAGGATGTGCAAATATTTCAGTTTCAAGATGAATCATGATCCATACTGCAGCCAAGGGCCTCAATATCATGGCTAATATCAGAAATCATTCTGTCCCATTCATCACCTTCAGAAGGCACCGATTGATCATCTGAGCCTGCAGTTGCTCCATTGCCATTCGTAGTTGAATTGGATGCATTACTCAAAGTTCTTCTATATCGGCCAAAACTGTCCGTTATAATGCCCCTTCCATCCTTGACACCAATAGTTTCTAGGAAATTTTCAAAATGCAAGCTGTCTTTTTCTGGAATGAAAGGCCGGAGCCCTAGAAAACAAAATAGCATGACTATTTAATTACAAAATCAGAAGCAAAACAAATCAAATAGAACTGGAAATGAAAAACTTAGGTATGTCAAAGTACTTGCATAGAAAAAAGGTTGCCATTCAGCCCTTCTTGCCTGCTCCACCATTCATTATCATGGCTGATGATCAAGTTCAATACCCTGGCCTCATCTTCTTCCCCCTCCCCCCCCATATCCCTTGACCCCTTTAGCCCCACGAGCTATATCGAATTCCTTCTTGAAATTACACAACATTTCGCCTCAACTACTTTCTGTGGTAGTGAATTCCACAGATTCACCACTCTCTAGGCGAAGAAATGTTTCCTCACTATGACCCCTAGTTCTGGACTCACCCACCATTGGGAACATTATTTCTGATACTACCCGGTCTAATCCTGTTAGAATTTCTATGAAATCCCCCCTCATTCTTCTAAACTCCAATGATTATAATCCTAACCGATTTAGTCTCCCCTCATAAGACAGTCGCAGCATTCCAAGAATCAGCCTGACAAACCTACGCTGCACTCCTCCATAGCAAGAACATCCTACTCAAATAAGGACACCAAAAGTGCACACAATGCTACAGGTGTGGCCTCAACTATGACTTATACAATTGTAGTAAAACATCCCTATTTCTATTAAATCCTCTCGCTATAAAGGCAAACATGCCAATTGCCTTCTTTATTGCCTGTTGTACCTATGCGCTTACTTTCAGCGACTGATGCACGAGGACACCCAAGGTCTTGCTGAGATTCTACCTCCCTCAACTTAAACCCATTCAAAAATATAATCTGCCTTCCTATTTTTGCTCCCCAAGTGGATAACCTCACATTTATCCACGTTATACTGCACCTGCCATGTTTAAGCCCACTCACCCAGCCGGTCCAAATCCCTCAGGCATCTCTGCATCCTCCTCAGTTCACCCTTCCACTCAACTTGTATCATCTGGATATTTGGAATACTACATTTAGTTCCCTCATCCAAATCATTAATATGTGTGAACAGTTAAGGTCCGAGCACAGATCACTACAGTACCCAATAGTCACTGCCTGCCAATTGGAAAAAGACCCATTTATTCCAACTTTTTGCTTTGTCTGCTAACCAGCTTTCTATCCATCTCAAGACACTTCCCGCAATCCCATGTGCTTTAACTTTACATGATAATCTGCTATGTGAGACCTTGTTGAAAGCCTTCTGAAGTCTAAATAAACCACATCCACCATATCTCCCTGGTCAACTCTACTAGCTACACCTTCAAAGAATTCCAGTAGATTTGTCAAGCATGGTTTCCCTTTCATAAATCCAAGCCGACTTAGACTGATTATACCACTGCTTTCAAAATGCGGAAATTTTGGAAATTGACCGTCAATTAATCTACTATTTCTAGGACTACTTCCTCAACTACTCTGGGATGAAGATTATCAGGCCCTGGAGATGTATCTGCCTTCAATACCACTAATTTCCCCAAACCTTCTCTCTACTGATACCAATTTCCTTCAGCTCCTCACTAAAACATGTGTTTGTCAGAACCTCTCGTTACATTATTCATATCTTCCTTTGTGAAAACAGAAGCAAAGCAAGAATTTAGTTTCTTAGCCATTTCCTTGTCCCCCGTTATGAATTTGTCGGTTTCTGACTGCAATGGGCTGACATTCGCTTTTAATCAATCTTTTTCTCTTTACGTATCTATAGAAACTTTTACAATCAGTTATGTTCCCTGCTAGCTTGCTTTCATATTGTATTTTCTTCACATCACATTGTTCTGTAAGGTTATTCAAGATGTCAGTCTAGATTTATTCAAATTTGAGTGCTGTTGACATATTAAAAATTAACACGTGGACTTGTTTAAATATGGTGGAATGTGCCGTAAAAATCAGATAAGCAATTACACTTCCATACATACCAAAGTACCCACATACACCAATTTACCAACTGGTATATTCCATGCAAAACAAGCCACTGTGATGTAGTGGATGGCACTTGATGCTTACCACCAGCAACTGTTACTTAAAGTGATATCAAAAGGAATCCAAGAAGATCCATCTCCAATCAGTAAATAAAATATAGGGTTCTAAAAGAGATAGCGGAGGAGATTGTGGAGGCATTGGTGGTGATCTTTCAGGAATCACTGGAGGCAGGAAGGGTCACAGAGGACTGGAAAGTGGCTAATGTAACACTGCTGTTTAAGAAAGGAGGGAGACTGAAGATGGGAAATTATAGGCCGGTTAGCCTGACTTCGGCCATTGGTAAGATTTTAAGAGTCTATTATTAAAGATGAAATCACGGAGTACTTGGAAGTGCATGATAAAATAGGACGGAGTCAGCACAGCTTCGTGAAGGGGAGGTCATATCTGACAAATCTGTTAGAGTTCTTTGAGGAAGTGTGTTCAGCTGCAGCTCCTGGTAGACCGCATGACGGCTCTGGAGCTGCGGATGGACCCACTTTGGAGCATCCGCGATGCTGAGGAGGTCGTGGATAGCACGTTCAGTGAGTTGGTCACACCGCAGATTAGGATTGAGGAGGGAGACAGGGAATGGGTGACCAAAAGGCAGAGAAAGAGCAGGAAGACAGTGCAGGTGTCCCCTGCGGTCATCTCCCTCCAAAACAGGTATACCATTTTGGATACTGTTGGGGGAAATGACTCACCAGGGGAAGGCAGTAGTAGCCAGGCTCATGGCACCGTGGCTGGCTCTGCTGCACAGAAGGGCGGGAAAAAGACTGGCAGGGCTATAGTCATAGGGGATTCAATCGTAAGGGGAGTAGACAGGCGTTTCTGTGGTCGAAAACGAGACTCCCGAATGGTATGTTGCCTCCCAGGTGCACGGGTCAGGGATGTCTCAGATTGGCTGCAGGACATACTGAAGGGGGAGGGTGAACAGCCAGTTGTCGTGGTGCATATAGGCACCAACGATATAGGTAAAAAACGGGATGTGGTCCGACAATCAGAATTTAGGGAGTTAGGAGATACGTTAAAAAGTAGGACCTCAAAAGGTAGTAATCTCAGGATTGCTACCAGTGCCACGAGACAGTCAGAGTAGAAATTCAAGAATAGTCAGAATGAATACGTGGCTTGAGAGATGGTGCACGAGGGAGGGGTTCAGATTTTTGGGACATTGGAACCGGTTCTGGGAGCGGTGGGACCATTGCAAATCGGATGGTCTACACCTGGGCAGGACTGGAACCAATGTCCTCGGGGGTGCTTTTGTTCACACTGTTGGGGAGGTTTTAAACTAATGTGGCAGGGGGATGGGAACCAGATTAGGAGGTTAGAGGTCAGTAAAGAGGCAGCAACTAAAGCCAGTAAGGTACTAGATAATAAACGCAATGTGACTAAGGGGAAGAGTAGACAGGGAAGAGATGAAGAACACAAAGGGACAGGTGGTCTGAGGTGCATTTGTTTCAATGCGAGAAGTGTAGCAGGTAAGGCAGATGAACTTAGGGCTTGGATTAGTACCTGGGAATATGATGTTACTGGTATTACGGAGACTTGGTTGAGGGAAGGGCAAGACTGGCAACTCAATATCCCAGGGTATAGATGCTTCAGGAGGGATAGAGTGAGGTAAAAGGGGTGGAGGAGTTGCATTACTGGTCAGAGATGATATCACAGCTATGATTAAGGAGGGCACGATGGAGGATTCGAGCACTGAGGCAATATGGGTAGAGCTAAGAAATAGGAAGGGTGCACTAACATTGTTGGGACTTCACTGCAGGCCTCTCAAAAGCGAGCGTGAAGTAGAGGTACAAATATGTAGACAGATTATAGAAAAATGTAGGAGCAATAGGGTGGTCGTGATGGGAGATTTAAACTTCCCCAACATTGAATGGGACTCATGTAGTGTTGGAGGCGTAGATGGAGCAGAATTTGTAAGGAGCATCCAGGAGTTTTTTTTTAGAGCAGTATGTGTAAATAGTCCAACTTGGGAAGGGGCCATACTGGACCTGGTATTGGGGAATGATCCCGGCCAGGTGGTTAAAGTTTCAGTCGGTGATTACTTTGGGAATAGCGATCACAATTCCGTAAGTTTTAGAATACTCATGGACAAAGACGAGAGTGGTCCTAAAGAAAGAGTGCTAAATTGGGGAAAGGCCAAGTATAACAAAATTCGGCAGGAGCTAGGGAATGTGGATTGGGAGCAGCTCTTTAAGGGTAAATCCACATTTGAAATGTGGGCGTCTTTTAAGGAAAGGTTGATTAGAGTGCAGGACAGACATGTCCCTGTGAAAATTAGGGATAGAAATGGCAAGATTAGGGAACCATGGATGACGGGTGGAATTGAGAGACTAGCTAAGATGAAAAAGGAAGCATACACAAGATCGAGGTGACTTAAATCTGATGAAGCTTTGGAGGAATATCGGGAAAGTAGGACAAATCTCAAATGCGCAATAAAGAGGGCTAAAGGGCGTCATGAAATATCTTTGGCTAACAGGGTTAAGGAAAATCTCAAAGCCTTTTATTCGTATATAATTTTTAAATTAAGAAAAATTTTAAATTTATTTAAAAAAAATAAATTTAGAGTACCCAATTATTTTTTATTCCAATTAAGGGACAATTTAGCATGTCCAATCCACCTAACCTGCACATCTTTGGGCTGTGGGGGTGAAACCCACGCAGACATGGGGAGAATGTGCAAACTCCACATGGACAGTGACCCAGAACAACAAAGAACAAAGAACAAAGAAATGTACAGCACAGGAACAGGCCCTTCGGCCCTCCAAGCCCGTGCCGACCATACTGCCCGACTAAACTACAATCTTCTACACTTCCTGGGTCCGTATCCTTCTATTCCCATCCTATTCATATATTTGTCAAGATGCCCCTTAAATGTCCCTATCGTCCCTGCCTCCACTACCTCCTCCGGTAGTGAGTTCCAGGCACCCACTACCCTCTGCGTAAAAAACTTGCCTCGTACATCTACTCTAAACTTTGCCCCTCTCACCTTAAACCTATGCCCCCTAGTAATTGACCCCTCTACCCTGGGGAAAAGCCTCTGACTATCCACTCTGTCTATGCCCCTCATAATTTTGTATACCTCTATCAGGTCGCCCCTCAACCTCCTTCGTTCCAGTGAGAACAAACCGAGTTTATTCAATCGCTCCTCATAGCTTATGCCCTCCATACCAGGCAACATTCTGGTAAATCTCTTCTGCACCCTCTCTAAAGCCTCCACATCCTTCTGGTAGTGTGGCGACCAGAATTGAACACTATACTCCAAGTGTGGCCTAACTAAGGTTCTATACAGCTGCAACATGACTTGCCAATTCTTATACTCAATGCCCCGGCCAATGAAGGCAAGCATGCCGTATGCCTTCTTGACTACCTTCTCCACCTGTGTAGCCCCTTTCAGTGATCTGTGGACCTGTACTCCTAGATCTCTTTGACTTTCAATACTCTTGAGGGTTCTACCATTCACTGTATATTCCCTACCTGCATTAGCCCTTCCAAAATGCATTACCTCACATTTGTCCAGGTTAAACTCCATCTGCCATCTCTCCGCCCAAGTCTCCAGACAATCTAAATCCTGCTGTATCCTCAGACAGTCCTCATCGCTATCCGCAATTCCACCAACCTTTGTGTCGTCTGCAAACTTACTAATCAGACCAGTTACATTTTCCTCCAAATCATTTATATATACTACAAAGAGCAAAGGTCCCAGCACTGATCCCTGTGGAACACCACTGGTCACAGCCCTCCAATTAGAAAAGCATCCCTCCATTGCTACCCTCTGCCTTCTATGGCCTAGCCAGTTCTGTATCCACCTTGCCAGTTCACCCCTGATCCCGTGTGACTTCACCTTTTGTACTAGTCTACCATGAGGGACCTTGTCAAAGGCCTTACTGAAGTCCATATAGACAACATCTACTGCCCTACCTGCATCAATCATCTTAGTGACCTCCTCGAAAAACTCTATCAAGTTAGTGAGACACGACCTCCCCTTCACAAAACCGTGCTGCCTCTCACTAATACGTCCATTTGCTTCCAAATGGGAGTAGATCCTGTCTCGAAGAATTCTCTCCAGTAATTTCCCTACCACTGAAGGGCCGGGATTCGAACCCGGGTCCTCAGCGCCGCAGTCCCAGTGCTATCCACTGCGCCACATCTTGCCCTTTTATTTGTATATAAGGAGCAAGAGGGTTATTGGCCCACTCAAAGACAAAAGAGGGAATTTATGCGCGGAGTCAGAGGAAATGGGTGAGATTCTTAATTAGTACTTTGCATCGATATTCACCAAGGAGAGGGACATGACGGATGTTGAGGCTAAGGATGGATGTTTAAATACTCTCGGTCAAGTCGGCATAAGGAAGGGGGAAGTTTTGGGTATTCTAAAAGGCATTAAGGTGGACAAGTCCCCAGGTCCGGATGGGATCTATCCCAGGTTGCTGAGGGAAGCGAGGGAAGCAATAGCTGGGGCCTTAACAGATATCTTTGCAGCATCCTGGAGCACGGGTGAGGTCCCGGAGGACTGGAGAATTGCTAATGTTGTCCCTTTGTTTAAAAAGGGTAGCAGGGATAATCCAGGGAATTGACGTCAATGGTAGGCAAACTGTTGGAGAAGATACTGAGGGATAGGATCTATTCACATTTGGAAGAAAATAGACTTATCAGTGATAGGCAGCATGGTTTTGTGCAGGGAAGGTCATGTCTTACAAACCTAATAGAATTCTTTGAGGAAGTGACACGTTAATTGATGAGGGAAGGGCTGTAGATGTCATATACATGGACTTCAGTAAGGCGTTTGATAACGTTTCCCATGGCAGGTTGATGGAAAAAGTGAAGTCGTATGGGGTTCAGGGTGTACTAGCTAGATGGATAAAGAACTGGCTGGGCAACAGGAGACAGAGAGTAGTGGTGGAAGGGAGTGTCTCAAAATGGAGAAGGGTGACTAGTGGTGTTCCACAGGGATCCGTGCTCGGACCACTGTTATTTGTGATATACATAAATGATCCTGGACGAAGGTATAGGTGGTCTGATTAGCAAGTTTGCAGATGATACTAAGATTGGTGGAGTTGCAGATCGCGAGGAGGACTGTCAGAGAATACAGCAAAATATAGATAGATTGGAGAGTTGGACAGAGAAATGGCAGATGGAGTTCAATCCAGGCAAATGCGAGGTGATGCATTTTGGAAGATCCAATTCAAGAGCGGACTATACGGTCAATGGAAGAGTCCTGGGGAAAATTGATGTACAGAGAGATCTGGGAGTTCAGGTCCATTGTACCCTGAAGATGGCAACGCAGGTCGATAGAGTGGTCAAGAAGGCATACAGCATGCTTGCTTTCATCGGACGGGGTATTGAGTACAAGAGTCGGCAGGTCATGTTAGTTATATCGGACTTTGGTTAGTCCACATTTAGAACTGCGTGCAGTTCTGGTCGCCACATTACCAGAAGGATGTGGATGCTTTAGAGAGGGTGCAGAGGAGGTTCACCAGGATGTTGCCTGGTATGGAGGATGCTAGCTATGAAGAAAGGTTGAGTAGATTAGGATTGTTTTCATTGGAAAGACAGAGGTTGAGGAGGGACCAGATTGAGGTCTACAAAATTATGAGAGGTATGGACAGGGTGGATAGCAACAAGCTTTTTCCAAGAGTGGTGGTGTCAATTACAAGGAGTCACAATTTCAAGGTGAGAGGGGGAAAGTTTAAGGGAGATGTGCGTTGAAAGTTTTTTTTACGCAGAGGGTGGTGGGTGCCTGGATCGCTTTGCCAGCGGAGGTGGTAGAGGCAGGCACAATAGCATCATTTAAGATGCATCTAGACAGATATATGAACGGCGGGGAACAGAGGGAAGTAGATCCTTGGAAAATAGGTGACAGGTTTAGATAAAGGATCTGGATCGGCACAGGCTGGGAGGGCCGAAGAGCCTGTTCCTGCGTGGTAATTTTCTTTGTTCTAACAAAGTTAGACAAAGGAGAACCAGTGGACGTGATTTATTTAGATTTCCAGAAGGCTTTGAAAAGGTGCCGCATAGGAGAATGTTAAATAAGTTAAAAGCCTATGGTATTAAGGGCGATATCCTGGCATGGATAGAAGATTGGCTGACTGGCAGAAGGCAGAGAGTGGGGGTAAAGGGGTCTTTTTCAGGATTGCAGCCGATGACTAGCGGTGTGCCTCAGGGGTCTGTGTTAGGGCCACAACTTTTCACAATATACATTAATCTGGAAGGAGGAACTGAAGGCACTGTTGCTAAGTTTGCAGATGATACAAAGATCTGTAGAGGGACAGGTTTAGCACAGGGCTAAATAGCTGGCTTCTGAAGCAGACCAAGGCAGGCCAGCATCACGGTTCAATTCCCGCAGCAGCCTCCCCGAACAGCCGCTGGAATGTGGCGATTGGGGGCTTTTCACAGTAACTTAATTTGAAGCCTACTTGTGACAATAAGCGATTTTCATTTCATTTTTTAATTTCAGGTAGTATTGAGGAAGCAGACGGGCTGCAGGACAGGCTAGGAGAGTGGGCAAAGAGGTGGCAGATGGATTACAATGTGGAAAAGTGTGAGGTTATGCACTTTGGAAGGAGAAATGGAGGCATAGGTTATTTTCTAAATGGGAAAATGCTTCGGAAATCAGAAGCACAAATGGACTTGGCAGTCCTTGTTCACGATTCTCTTAAGGTTAACGAGCAGGTTCAGTCGGCAGTTAGGAAGAATGTTCTCATTCATGTCAAGAAGGCTAGAATACAAAACCAGGGATGTACTTCTGAGGCTGTATAAGGCTCTGGTCAGATCCCATTTGGAGTATTGTGAGCAGTTATTGGCCCTGCACCCAAGGAAAATATGTGCTGGCCTTGGAAATCGTCCAGAGGACGTTCACAAGAATGATCCCTGGAATGAAGAGCTTGTCGATGAGGAACGGTTGAGGGCTCGGAGTCTGTACTCGTTGGAGTTTAGAAGGATGAGGGGGGGATCATATTGAAACTTACAGGATACTACGCGGCCTGGATAGAATGGACGTGGAAAGGTTGTTTCCACTTGAAGAAAAAACTGGAAGCAGAGGATACAATCTCAGGTTAAAGGGACGATCCTTTAAAACAGAGATGAGGAGGAATTTCTTCAACCAGAGGGTGATGAATCTGTGGAACACTTTGCCGCAGAAGGCTGTGGAGGCCAAATCAGAGCGTCTTTAAGACCGAGATAGATAGATTCTTGATTAATAAGGGGATCAGGGGTTATGGGGAGAAGGCAGGAAAATGGGGATGAGAAGTATCAGCCATGATTGAATGGTGGAGCAGAATCGATGGGCCGAGTGGCCTAATTCTGCTCTTATGTCTTATCGTAACTTATAAATGAGAATCTAAAAATTCCCAAATCCATTGGCCACCACCGTCACAGACTTCGTCAGCAAATGTGTGGACGACTGCGTGCCAAAGAAAGCAGTACATACGTTCCCCAACTGGAAACCATGGCTCAATCGTGGGATTGACTCCCTACTGAAGGACAGGTCTGAGATGTTCAAGTCAGGCAACCCTGATCCAGACAAGAAATCCAGGTATGACCTTTGCAAAGCCATCCGCGATGCCAAGGAGGAATATCAGACCAAGCTAGAGTCACAGACTCTCGGCTGTTGTGGCAAGGCCTAAACAACATAACGGGCTACAAAGCGAAGCAGAGAGTATCTCCAGCAGCAGTGCACCCCTCCCCGATGAACTCGATGCATTCTATGCTCGGTTCGAGCAGGAAACCAACAATCTGCTGTCGAGTGCCCAAGCAGCCCATAACACACCCATACCCACCACCACAGCTTCAGAAGTTAGATCGGCTTTCCTGAAAGTGAACCCTCGGAAGGCGACTGGTCCAGACGGGATCCACTGTCATGCACTAAGAGTCTGCATGGACCAGCGGGCAGATGTGTTCTCGGATATCTTTAACCTGTCCCTACTCCGCTAAGAGGTCCCCACCTGCTTCAAGAAGACCACAATCATAGCGGTGCCAAAGAAAAACCAGGCAACGTGCCTCAATGACTACTGTCCGGTGGCCCTGACTTCAGTCTTAATCAAGTGCTTTGAGTGGTTGGTCATGAAGCGCATCACCTCCATACTCCCAGAACACCCACTGCAATTTGCATACCGTGCAACCGGTCCTTACACTCATCCCGAGAGCATCTCGACAACAAGGGCTCCTACATCAGACTCCTATTTATTGACTACAGCTCCGCCTTCAACAACATAATCCCAGCCAAGCTCATAACAAAACTCCAAAACCTAGGACTTGGTTCCCCACTCTGCAACTGGATCCTCGACTTGCTAACCCAGACCACAATCAGAAAGAATAAACAATATCTCCTCCACAATAATACTCAATACCGGGGTCCCGCAAGGCTGCGTACTTGAACCCCTACTATACTCCCTGTACACACACGACTGCATGGCAAAATATGGTTCCAACTCCCACCTACCCACTGTTACCAGACGCCTCAACGACCCTCCTATGGACTGACCTCATTAACACTATACCCCTGTATGCTTCACCTGATGCCGGTGTTATCTAGTTACATTGTGTACCTTGTGTGGCTCTAGTATGTATTTTCTTTTCTTTTCATGTACTTAATGATTTGTTGAGCTGCTCGCAGAAAAATACTTTTCACTGTACCTTGGTACACGTGACAATAAACAAATCCAATCCAATCACAGTGGAGAATATTTAATGAAACATTTAACAAAGTACAGAGCGAATATATAGCAGGAAAAAGCTCCACTTCACAACAAAAAAAAACCCAGCATTGACAACTAGAGAAGTTAGGGACAGCATAAACTAAAAGGGCTTATAAAATGCAAAATATAGCATAGATCCGGGTGAATGGGATAGATACAAAGACTAGCAAAGGGCCACAAAGCAATTTCTGAGAGCTACTAACAGGGATTATGAAAGGAGACTTGCAAGGGACATCAAAATCAATAAGAATAAATGTTATAGTTATATTAAGAGAAAGGTGGTGGTCAAGAGTAAGGTAGGCCCACAAAAAGCTGAAAATGGAGATAATGTAATTGATAAATGTCACTAATAATGGGCAAATGGCAGACATGTTGAACAATTACTTGCCTCAGTATTTACAGCTGCAAAGGAGGATAATTTGCCAGGTACAGTGGCATTAACCAAAGTATAGCATCAATAACCAGGAAATTAATGGAACTAAAAAATCCCCAGGACTAACTGCTTCCATCAGCGGGTGTTAAATGAAGTAGGGGATCACATTGTAGATGTCCTAACTATAATCTTTCAGAGCTCCCTAGATTCGGGAGTAGTCTCTCTGGATTGGAAAATTGCATGTGACTCCATTTTTTAAAGACAGTGAAAGTGGGAAACTAGGGAATTATGGTGGGGGCAATTGCTGGAGTCTTTATAGGGTGACTGAAAACCTTAAAAAATTTAAGTCAATCAGGGGGAGACAGCATAGACTCATGAAGGAAAGGTCACGCCTGATAAATCTCATTTAAATTATTGAAGGTGATTAAGGTAATGTCTACTGATGTTATTTATATGGTCTTCCAGAAGGCATTTGATAAAGTCCCCCATAAGTGACAGTTAGCTGAGGTGGAAGCCCACAGAGCTGAAGACAAATTTGTGACATGGGGCGGGATTCTCCCCTACCAGGCGGGGCGGGGGGTCCCGGCGTGATGGAGTGGCGGGAAACACTCCGGCATCGGGCCGCCCCAAAGGTGCGGAAGTCCCAACACCTTTAGGGGCCAAACCCTCACCTGGAGGGGCTGGGCCCGTGCCGGAGCGGTTTCCGCTCCACTGGCTGGCGGGAAAGGCCTTTGGCGCCACGCCAGCCGGGGTCGAAAGGTCTTCGCCGAGCGACGCGGGTCTATGCATGCGTGGGAGCGTCAGAGGCTGCTGACGTCATCCCCGCGCATGCGCAGGGGAGGGGGTCTCTTCCACCTCCGCCATAGTGAAGACCATGGCGAAGGCGGAAAAAAAAAGTGCCCACACGGCACAGGCCCGCCCACAGATCGGTGGGCCCCGATCGCGAGCCAGGCCACCGTGGGGGCACCCCCCGGGGTCAGATCGCCCCGCGCCCCCCCCCCCCCTCCCAGGACCCCGCCCGCACTGCCTTGTCCCGCCGTTCAAAAGGTGGTTTAATCTACGCTGGCGGGACAGGCATTCCAGCAGCGGGACTTCGGCTCATTGCGGGCCAGAGAATCGGCAGGGGTGGGATTCCCGCCCCCGCCGAATCTCTGGTGGCGGAGACTTCGGGACACGGCGAGGGCGGGATTCTCTGACCCGGGTCGGAGAATCCCGTCCAAGGTTAGGAAATTTGCTGAGTGGCAGGTGCCAGAGTGGGGATAATGGGCAAGCTCTGATAGGAAGGATGTGACTAGTGGTGCACCACAAGGATCTGTGTTGGGTCTCAATTATTCACCTTATTCATTAATGGCTTGGACTATGGCATAGAATATCAAATCCAAATTTGATGAAGATACAAAGTTAGGCAGGATTGTAGAGTCTAGATGATTGCAGGGCGATATTGACAGACTAGATGAATGGGTAAAATTGTGGTAGATGGAATTAAGTGTGAACAAGTGAGAGGTTATTCATTTTGGACCAAATAGAGCAGAGTACCTTCAAAATGGGAAGAGATTAAGTACTGTGGATTTCCAAAGAGACTTGGGGGTTCGGGTGCATAGATTTTGAAAATGTTACGATCAAGCTCAGGAAATATTCAAAAAGACAAATAGAATTCCAGCCTTTATATCTAGTATAAAGACACAGAGGTTATATGCTGCAGCAAAACAAAACCCTGGTCAGACCCCAATTGGAATACTGTGAGCAGTTCTGGGCACCACACCTTAAGGATATTTTGGCCTTGGAGGGAGTACTACATAGGTTTACAAAAATGATACCAGGACTACAGGGTTTAAGTTACGAGGAGATATTACACAAACTGGCGGCACAGTTGTTAGCACTGCTGTCTCAGCACCAGTGACTTGGGTCCAATTCCGACCTCAGGTGACTGTGTGGAGTTTTCAAATTCTCCCAGTGTCCTCTGGATGCTCCAGTTTCCTCCCACTGTCCAAAGATGTGGTTAGCTGGATTGGCCATGCTAAATTGCCCCCAAGTGTCCAACGGTTCGGTGTGGTTATGAGGGCAGGGTTGGGGATTGGGCCTAGTTAGGGTGCTCATTCAGTGGGTTGGTGCAGGCTTGATGGGTCAAATGGCCTCCTTCTGCACTGTAGGGATTCTATTCTGTGACAAACTAGGTCTGTTTCCGCTAGAATTTAGAAGATTAAGGGATGATCCAATCGAAGTCTTCCAAGATATTAACAGGAAAAGACAGGGTAGATAAAGATAAACTATTTCCACTGGTTGGAGATTTTAAAACTGGGGGGATAATCTAACAATTTGGGCCAGACCATTCCTGGGAGAGATGTTAGGAGAAACTTCTTCATGCAAAGGGTGGTAGAGGTTTGAAACTCTCTTCCAGAAAGAGCAGTTTAAGCTACAAAAGATATTAACTTTGAGGAAGGAGGGGAGGGATGGACAGATTTTTGTTAATAATAATAGTTATTAGTGTCACAATTAGGCTTACATTAACACTACAGTGAAGTTACTGTGAAAATCCCCTAGTCGCCACACTCCGGCGTCTGTTCGGATACACTGAAGGAGAACTTAGAATGTCCAATTCACCTAACCTGCACATCTTTGGACTGGGCCGGTTTAGCTCAGTGGGCTAGACAGCTGGTTTTAATGCAGATCAAGGCCAGCAGCACGGGTTCAGTTCCCGTACCGGCTTACCCGAACAGGCGCCGAAATGTGGCGACTAAGGGCTTTTCACAGTAACTTCATACTTGTGACAATAAAAGATTATGTGGGAGGAAACCGGAGCACCCAGAGGAAACCCACGCAGACATGGGGAGAACGTGCAGACTCCTCACAGACAGTGACCCAAGCCCGGAATCGAACCTGGGTCCCTGGCGCTGTGAAGCAACCGTGCTAACCACTGTGTTACCGTGCCGCATTAAGGGGTATGGGACAAAGGCAGGTATATGCAGATCAGACATGATCTCATTGAATGGCAGGATAGGTTTGAGGGGCTGAATGGCCTACTCTTGTTCCTATGCTCCCAAAACATTTCCTTAAAAGAGATGTAGAATATGGGTAATTTTTATAGCTAACAATAATGCACATGAAATTCAATGCCAATTTAGCCTCTTGTTTTAAAGCTAGCTCAATTGTTGGGAAAGTCCATTTCAGCCAGTGGGAACAATATTCTTGATTCCGGTGTGCTGTGACTCCTTCATTAATTTTCAATGCTACAGGGCTGAAATAGATCTTTTAGTTTATTGTTTTAGAACAATCTTTACCAAGCCAATAGAGTTAAATCAGAAACCAGTCATTCGTACAAATCTGGAACTTCCCTAAAACGGTGATGCTGGGTCAACCGGCATTTTCAAGATCAAGATCGATAAGATATTTTTGAGTAAGACTATCTAGAGAAATTGAGTCATGGGCGATAAGTGAACTTGAGGCACAGATCTGCCATGCCATGTGGATGGTGGAACATGCTCAAGGAGTTTAACATCCTACTTCGGTTATGCTGTTAGGTAGATTAGAACTAAATAATTTGTTTTTAAACTTAAAATCAAATCAAGAAAAATCAATGCAAAAAACATAAAATTTTGTAAACCAACTATTTTACTCTAGCCTATAACCTACCAAGCAAAAGAAACTTTCTACCATCACCGTACAACTGTCGAAGACTGATGCAAAATTCGTGAATTGAGGCCCCATTTCGATATTCATGCAGAAGCGTAGCAAACTTCTGGATTTCTTCAGATGTCAACTTTGTTCTCAGCTGCAAAATAAAATTCACAATTAATTACGCTACGTAAAGGATCAGAGATTGAACAGAAACTATGAATTCAGTCCGTACACAACACTGTCTTAGTATAAAATTAACGTTCAACCAAAGTTTCTTCACATGGAACTGGACAATCACATCACTGCAATACAATAAAAGTGCATGTCCATAAGCAAATAAAAAGGTTTTAAATGTTTGAATTGATTTAACTGTTTCAACTGTCTCCAGCTTTTTAAAACCTATCGGAAATCTAAAATGAATCTAAATTAATGTAACAAAACACAAGTGCAATACTAACAAAACCTTTTAAGTTAAGGATAACCAGTTTGCCATATTGACCCTTTGCCGTACCAGGTCATGAATTGGGACTTACTTTATTGCATTGACATTGTAACTATCAGTTTGAGACTAGTTGCTGCAGATGGCATCTAGACCATACTGCTCATCTAAAAGTGCAATTCGTTTCAGATTTCGGTGCATGCATTATGTAGCCCTCCTCTACCAGCTAATAGAATTTAAATATTTTGAGGGAAGGTAAGAGAATATGCACAGGCCGAACAGCTAAATTAATTCTGCGTTAATTTAAAAAACAAATGGGCTCAGAGATCAATGAAACATTAAACCAGATTTGACATCATAGTGGAGGTATATTCCATCTGATGTCAAACCCACTACTGAAGCTGCAGTGTAAGCACTGCAATCATTTGAAGGAAAGTGATTATTCTGGGTTCTCTTTGGGTGTAAAAAGTCCTCGGCTCTGAGAATTCCTCCTCTACCTTGTGAGCTATAGCAAGTAAAAGCAAGTTGAATTGGCAACATATTTATCAATTGTAATGAGGTGCATGCATGCTATTAGTAAACCTTTGCAATTTCCTAGGTTAGACTATTTCCAGTCTATCTTCCCAGGCTCCATAAAAATGTTGACTCTTTCAACCAAAATGGATATAGTGCAGCTTGATCAAAAAAGTTTGTAAAATGCAAATGTAAAATTTGACAATATTTGAGTCAATGAAGCACACCATATAAAATATTAAATATTGTCTTCATGAGTTACATTGATATAATTTTAGAACATGTACAATACTTCAAACACTTTGTGTCCCATTTGAGATACATGGCTGTAATTAATAGATGTAACAACCACATTTCTGACTTTTTGCTGGATGAACTTGGAGCTCCAATTTCTCAGCATACCGACTAAATATTAAGCGGAGGGTGAAGTTATAACTCAACCTTTAAATTCTGGACAATGTTGCATATGGTATTCAGGAAATTTGACAGGAAATACCTATAGATCTGAAGCACGGAAACATAAAATATTCCAAACCCACAATCCAATTGTTCAGAAAATATGCAACGAGCCTGCAGGATGTCTGGCAAAAATCCCAAATTGAAGGCAAAACTAACTTCGTGTTCCACATATTCATTCAAGGGATATGGGCATCATTGGCTAGTCCAACATTTACTGGCCAGCCATAGTTGCTCTTAAAAGGTGGGAGAAGCTCAACACCATCCAGGACAAAACAGCCAGCTTGATTACATCCCTTCCACAAACATTCAATCCCTCCACCAGTGACAGTGGCAGCCGTGAGTACCATCTGCAAGATTCACTGCAGGAACCCGCCAAGGTTCCTTAGGCAGCACCTTCCAAATCCACGACCCCTACCATTTAGAAGGACAAGAGCAGCAGATACCTAGGAACTACCGTTTAGAAGGACAAGAGCAGCAGATACCTAGGAACCCCAGCACCCAGAGGTTCCCCTCCAGGTTACTCACCATCCTGACTTGGAAATATATTGCCACTATACTGGGTCCAAACCTTGGAATTCGCTCCTAACTGCACTGTGGGCATACCTACACCTTAGGGATTGCAATGGTTCAAAAAGGCAGATTACATTTTGAAGGGCGAATAGGGATGGATAATAAATCCTGGCCTAGTTAATGTTGCTCCCGTAAATGAATGAAAAGTAGTCCTTTGTTGTAGCTTCACCAGGTTTGAAACCTCAATTTTAGGTATGCCTGGTGCTGTACCTGGCATGAGCTCCTGCACTTCCTGTTGAACAGGGTTGATCTCCTGATGTGCAAGGTAGAGTGCAGGATGTGCCACAGATTGTGGTAGAGTACAATTCTGTTGCTGTTAATGGCCCATAACGCTTTAAGGTTGCCCAGTCTCGAGTTGCTAGAGCTGGTCAAGATCAATCCTATTTAGCACAGTGAAAGTGCCACACAACATGGCTGAGGCTACCCTCAACCTGAAGGCAGGACTTTGCCACCAAAAGGACTGTGCAGGGTAACACCTACTGATACTGTCATGGACAGGTGCATCTGTGGCAGGCAGGTTAGGATGTGATAATCACCTACTGCAGATCCAGTCCAGCAGCTGTTATCTTTTAGGACTCAGCCAGCTGGTGCTTACTCCTGGTGATGAACACTGATGCCCCCCACCCAAAGAACGTCCAGGGCAATTTTCTGTGTTGTCAACTCTACTGGGGTGATAGTGGTGTCTGGATCTCTAATGTTTAATTTTTTTTCTTATTCGTTCTTGGGATGCGGACGTCGGAGGCAAGGCCAGCAGTTACTGCCCATCCCTAATTGCCCTCGAACTGTGTGGATTTTGAAGAGTCAACCACATTGCTGCAGATCTGGAGTCACATGTAGGCCAGGGAAGGGCGGCAGATCTTCTTCCTTAAAGGACATTATCGAACGAGATGGGTTTTTACGACAATCGACAATGGTTTCATGGTCATCATTAGACTTATTTTAAAAATTCCAGATTTGTTTTCATCGAATTCAAATTTCACCGTCTGCTCTGGATCGTATTCGAACCCAGGTCTCCAGGCATTATCCTGGGTGTCTGGATTACTAGTCCAGTAATAGCACCACTATGCCACCGCCTCCTAAAAATTCCACGAGTATGACTAGGTCAGGCTGTTGCTGGACTCATCTGGGTCTGCTCTCCCCGTTAGTAAGGAGGAACTTGCAGGGTCAACATTTTTTGTTTCTGGTGTTTAGATGTAGGGTGGTCCACCCAGTTTCATTCCTTATTTATGGAGGCCATTTTAGAGGTCATTAAAGAGTCAACCACATTGCTCAGTCAGCCAGACCAAGGTAAAGATGGCAGATGGGTGTTTATGACAATGGTTTCATGGTCATTAATTTTAATTGCAGATTTTTATTGAATTCAAATTTCACCATCTTTCATGGTGAGATTCAAACCCGGGTCTTGGGGTTACAAGCCCAATGCCAATATCACTACACCAGCGCCTCCCCAGGTTGTATACCATGTAGAAAAATCAATGTACAAGACATTTATAAAATGACAAGGCAATCAAATTTTAATGTAGTCAAGAACAGAAAATGATAACCAATCTAACCCAAAAAAGACATTTAAAAAAAGGATTTACAGTATTCTTCATATCTTCGTGCTATGAATGAAAGCATATTACAGCTCTACTTTCTGCTGGACATATTAAAGGATGGGTCCAGGAGTCTTTCAGCAACTCCATTCACCCTAATGGCAGGCAACTGTACAAGTCACTGTTATATGTTACAACAATACTTTCAGAAAGAATCATCATAAATATTTTAATTTGATCCCTATAAAGCAGAAATTTAATTAATAAATGTCTGGTTTGATACCAACTTACTGTCATCATGTAATCCTGAAGCAGTTCAGCTGCAGAAGTACTGAGTTCACTGTCACTAACATTTTTGATTTGAGGTGATGGTAGAGTTGAAGATGGAGAATTTCTCTCAGTATCTGAACCCTGAAAAGACCTGAGTGAACCAAGAAAAGCTTGTAAATTTGAAACCACCAATGGCCAAGAAAAAAAATTACTTAAACAAAAACCTTAGATTTTACATTCTGAAACCAAAATTAGACATTACACTTCGGTATGCATCAATCACCATTTGGTACAAGATTACATCAGATAAATAGCACAGAAAGAGACCATTCAGCATACCCAGTTCACGCTGGTCTTTAAGCTCCACATGGAGCCTCCTCCTATCTTTCCTCAATTAAATTTACCATTGTAGTCATCTATGCCCTTCTCCCTCATATGTTGATCTAGCTTCCCCTAAAATGTATCTATACTATTCGTTTAAACCCCTCCATGGTAGCGAGTTTCACATGCTCACCACTCTACAATTCCTTCTGTGCTTTTATATCCCATTTTAAAAATGGGAACTGGAATTGCCAGTACTGCAAGTGTGGTGCGACCAAGGTTTGAAAGTTTAGCATAACTTTCCTACTTTTCAATTCCAATCCTCTAGAATTAAAGCCTAGTGCTTGGTTTGCCTTTTTAATGGCATTGCTAGCCTATGATGCATTTGTTGTCAGAGATCCCCTTTGTTCCTCTGCTCCATCTAGGTTTGCACCATATAAATAGTGAGACGTTCCTATTATTCCTACCTAAATATATCACCTCACATCATCTTCAGTTTTCCAATTACTTGCCTACTTGTGTTTCTAATTCGAAGTCCAAATTGTCAATGTAAATTATGAACAGTAGTGATACCAGCACTGATCCTGGTGGGACATCATTTCCCATCTACTGCCAATCTGAACAAGTACCCTTCATTCCTACTCTCCGCTTCATCTTGAAGCCAGCTAACAATCAAGTTTGCTACTCGTCTCCGCATTGACATTTATTAGTCCATTATGGTTTTTTTTAAATGAATGAAAATAATCCTCAACCAAACTATTGCATACAGATCGTATACAGGTTCTCTGGGGAGAATTTCATTTACTAACATTTTAATTGAATTCCTATTCAGCCTATTATTTCTATTCATTTTCTTATTACAAAGGAAAGGCCAAGAATGAAGGTCTATGAATTCCATCCAATTAATTCACTTACAAATTAACAGATGTTTTTCCAACTTGCATAATACATGGATTCACTACTTTCATTTAAAAAATCTCTCAAGCCTATTGAGCTCAAATTGCAAAAAGCTTGCAGGAAAGTGAACTATTAAGTGCAAAATAATTTTGGTACCCTTTTGATACTGCTCACACTCCTGCTCACTTCGAGCAGGATCTTCCCCATCCCAAGTTCCATGATGGCACTACTGCAAATTGAACACACTGCAGCATCTGGAAACATGAACTAAACAAAAACTTTGTCTCTCCACAGATGCAGCCTGACCAGAATATTTGTTTTTATTCAGTGTAACCAATATTGGTCCCTTCCATTGCTACCAACCCAATTTCACCCGTCCTACAAATCTAATTTAACATTGATACTGCCATTCGCTGAGCAGTTTTAAAACACATTTTTTGCATATTTAAAACATAAAAGGCATGGTTTGCATTTATGGCCAATCCCTAGTTTCCTTTTCAGTGATGGATTTGATTTCTTTGCTGCAGTTCACAATATCAATTGCTGCTTGCAGGGAATCCCAGGATTTTGATCCAGCAACAGAGAAGAGGCATCATTGCTGGTAACTTACTCAAGAGTGGCAATCTCTGGTGGATTGTCACTCTCGACGGACTGGCCTTCGCTGGGATTCCAAAACCCCTATTTTGCCCAACCTTCCTTACTCGGGATGGATGAGACAGGAGCAGCGAAGCCTGCCCCTGGCTGCATTGGTGTGGAATAACTGGAGAGCAGAGAAGGATCACCCCCTTTTAACAGCATTAGCTGTGCAAAGGGACGGACGGATTGGGTGGGGAGGGGGGGGGGGGGGGGGGGGGGGGGGCGGGAGAAGAGGAGGAGGATGAGAGAGAAAGAGAGACGAGAACCAGGTTGGGGTGGATCTGGGTTTTTTAAGTATGTATTCTGGAATAAGTGATTTCCACCCCTTCTTTTAGAGTAACTATCAGGGTAAAACTGGCAGTACCAAAGTTAGCAATTTATAACCGCTTATGTCGGATGGTTCCCATCCCTGTGGAATTGTCCAGAGGAAGTTAGCACTTCTGGGCAATTGCTGTGTAAACTCTAGACATGGGTACTTCCTAGAGGGATTCCCTGGCACATCATTGGGGTATCCCCTAAAGGAGACACTGTGGAGCAAGGCAGTTATGGGTTCATGTCCAGGTTTGGAGAGTGTCCAATCTAGAGATGTGGTATTCCCATGGACATGTTGGGGAGATTCACAAATTGCTGCAGTGGCTGTAGAAAGGACACACTGTAGTCATAGTGTGCTCATAATGGAAATAGTAAACGAGCTGTCAGTTAAGTGGATTGGTGTGGATACTGTTAAAATCTTTAAGTGTTTTTGGAATTGGACCTATCCAGACAAGTAAAGACTATTTTATCATATTCGTGACTTGCACCTTGTATGTAGAGGAGTATGTTTGAGCAAATTACGTGGCTCCATTCGCTGCAGAATCTCAGCAGAAATGCAAAGGAGGGCATTCAGTCCACCAAGTCTGCACTGGCTCCCTGAATGAGTCCCACACACCTGCCTTATCCGAGTAGTATATTCTTGCATTTCAGATAGCAATCAAACTATTTTAATACCTCGATTGAACCTGCCGCTACCATGCTCTCAAGAAGTTCATTTCAGACTACAGCTATCCTCGGTGAAAAAGGTTTTCGTCATATCCCTTTTACTCATCAGATTGTAAATTAATGCCCTCTAGTTCTTGGTACACTAGAGGAGGAACAGTTTCTCTTTATTTACCCTATCCATACATAAAATCCTATTCTCAGGCTTGTTTGAATAGACCTGCATTATTAATATGGCCATTCTATTAGTTTCTGGTCTTTGGTGATCTCAATGATGTTGATTAAAAGTGACTTGAAAATCATCAGGTGGTTAGTCCTCATCCCTTCATTTACCTGGTTAAGACTGTTACTTCACACTTTTCACAGGGGCTTTTCACAATAACTTCATTGCAGTGTTAATGTAAGCCTACTTGTGACAATAAATATGTATTTACTTACAGTTCAAAGACTGGATTGTTGTCCAAGTCTTGCTGCATGAAGGCTGCTTAATCACCTGAAATGTCAATAGAGCTGGAGTACTCTTCAGTCATCAGCAAACATCCCTAATTCTGACCTTTTGGCTTAGTGGTCACTGATGAATTAATTGTTGGGCCGAGCACACTGCCTTGATATATGTAGCTATGTCTTGGGCAGAAATGAGCAACCTTCAACTTCCTTTATACGAGTTATGACTCCAGTCACCCAGAGTTCCCCAATCTTAGTAATTAGTTTGAATTTTAGAGGCCTGGCTGTCAAATTCAGTTGGATGCTGTCGTGCTTCAAGTCTCTTTTTAGGTCAGCTTTGTAATGAGGTCAGAGTAGAAGTCAAACTGAGCAATGAGCAGGTTACTGCTAGGTAGGGCAGCACGGTTGCAGTGGTTAGCATTGCTGCCTCATGGCACCAAGTTCGATCCCAGCCCCGGGTCACTGTGCATGTGAAGTTTGGACATTCTCCCCATGTCTGCGTGGGTCTCACCCCCACAACCCAAACAAATGTGCAAGGGTAGGTGGATTGGCCACACTAAATTACCCCTTATTGGAAAAAAATAAGTATTGGGTACTCGAAATTTGAAAAAAAAAAGGTTACTGCCAAGTGCTACCCGATAGAAATGCTGATGATTCTCTCCAACACTCTTGAATGAGAGTAGGCTGATGGGGTGGTAACTGGAAAGGTTGGATTTGCCTTGCTTTCTGTGCACAGGAAATACCTGGGCAATTTTCCATAATTGCTAAATGTCATTGTAGCTCTATTAAACAGTTTTGCTAGAGGCCTGGTGAGCTATGAAGCAAATGCCCTCAGCACTACAGTAAGAATGCTAACAGGGCTCTCAGCCTTTTCTATATCGAGTGCACTCAGACATTTCTTGATGTCATATGGAGGAAATCCAATTGAATAAGGCCGTCATCTTTATGGTGGGGTTCTCAGGAATAGATTGCAAAGAATCATATATTCAGTACTTCTGGCTGAAAATGGTTGCCAAGGCATGCTTTTTGTTTGGGCTTCACCATTGTTGAGCATGAGAATGTTCATGGGTCCCCCAACAGTTATTTGTTTAATTATCTATCATTCACAACAGCGAGTAGTATGGTTGCAGCGCGTTGTCCTGATCTACTCTTATGTGGAATTAACTATTAATAGCATGCAACTTTCACAGTTTGGTATGATGTTTTATGTGGTGGGTTCACCAGGTGGACACCTTGCTGTCAGTTACACTGTGAAAAAGCATGTTGAGACCAGCACCAAGTCAGGTGGCCATCTGGCTTAAACTGTATTTTAGGAGGGTCGTGTCAGCAAAAAGAATTGATGCTTAGATGATATTTTGGGACTGCAACTTTGAATTTAGGATAAAAGAGGTTGTGTGACCTGTCCTGCAGTCTGCCTAACAGGAAGGCTTATATTGTTTTAATGAGTGGAAAGTTCAAGCAATGATGCTTGGAGACAATCTCAGAGTTTACCAAGAGTAGACTGGAAGTCTCCCCAAGTTCCAGAAAAGTGTTGTTGGTATTGGGTTGCAAACAGTTGTAGGAACATAGGTACAAGAGTTGACCATTCAGCCCCTCAAGCCTGTCCTACCATTTAATGCAACCATGGGCTGTTCTGTGGCCTAACTCCATAGACCTGCCTTTGGCCCATACCCCTTAATATCTTTGCTTTACAACTGCTGTTTGTGGGAGAGATTTCTATTTTTCTATGTTCTCCTACCCTTTGAGTGAAGAAGTGTTTCCTAACATCTCTCCTGAACGATCTGGCCCTAATTTTTAGATATGCCCCCTAGTTTTAGAATCTCCAACAAGTGGAAAGTTTATCTTTATCTACCCTATCTTTTCCGTTAATATCTTAAATAGTTCGATCAGATCACCCTTTAACCATCTAAATTCTAGCGAAAACTGGCCTAATTAGTGTAATCTTTCCTCATAACCTAGTCTATGGAGGTCATGTTATCATTTTGGTTAACCTACGTAGTACTTCCTTCCAAGTTCAAAATTACCTTCCGAAGGGGTGGTGCCCAGAACTGCTCACACACTGGGGTCTAACCAGGGTTTTGTATAGCTGCAACATAACCTCGTGTCTTTACACTCCAATCCTCTAGATATAAATGCTAGCAATGTATTAGACATTTTGATTACTTTCTTGCACTTGTTTGTGGCATTTTAAGGATCGATGCACTTGAACCCCCAAGTCTCTTTGGAACCCATTGTACCTAACCTCTTTCCATTTAGAAAGTACTCCGCTTTATCCTTTTTTGGTCCTAAATGGATAACCTCACTTGCTTACATCGAATTCCATCTGCCACTAATTAGCCCATATACCTAGTCATCAATATCTCCTTGCAATTTGATGCTATCATCTAAACTGTCTACAACGCCACCTAACTGTGCATCATCAACAAATCTGGATATATGACTTGCTATGCCATGGTCCAAGTCATTAATGAATAATTTGAATAATTGAGGCCCCAACACAGATACCCATGGTGCACCACTAGTCACATCCTGCCAATTAGATTAATTACCCATTGTTCCCATTCTGTCATCTACCACTCAACCAATTTCCTAACCATGTCAATAATTTCTCCTCGACTTCCGGTGACGGTGGGCGGGAGGCAGCCGCACAATGGAGGGCTCCCGTTCGGGAACGGCATTTTCGGGGCTTTAAGCCCGGTCCCAGGGTCCACGGAGGCGGCAGAAGCAGGGAGAAGGCACGGAGGAGGCACAGTGAAGACACAGGAGGGAAAAAAAACCCAAAGAAAAATGTCGAGGGTGAGCAAAAAAACGGCCGGAAAAAAAAAACAGCTGAAGGTCCGTCGGGGAGTGGAAAGGTCACCGCGGGGTCACCAAGGAAAATGGAGGCTGGAGTACCAGGGAAGGCCGCACTGCTTACGGCTGAAGAAATAACTAAGGTGATGGCTGCGGAATTTGAAAAGCAGTTGGCGCAGATTGCGAAATGCATGGAGACGGTGAGGAAGGAGATGAGGGAGGTTGAGTGTGCTGGTGGAGGAGGCGGTTTCCCCGATGAGGACGGAGGTGGCGAGCGCAGTGTCGGTGGTGCGGGAGCAAGGGGAGACGCTGAAGGAAGTGGAGGAGACGTCATTGCAGCACGATGATCAACTTGCCTCGATGGGGAAAGAGATGCAGAAGGTGATGGACACTAACAAGGATCTGTGAGGAAAAATGGAAGACCTGGAAAACAGATCCAGGCGACAGAATTTGAGGATTGTGGGGCTGCCCGAAGGAGTTGAAGGACCGAAGCCAACTGAGTATTTTGCCGCGATGCTGGCAAAACTATTGGGGGAGGGGGAGGATCCCTCCCGATATGAACTGGATCGGGCTCATCGGTCGTGGAGGCCTGTACCAAAAGCAAGTGAGCCAAGGGCAGTGACTCTGTGCTTCCGTAGGTACAGTGTGAAGGAGAAGGTCCTGAGCTGGGCCAAGCAGAAGCGGTGGTGCAGTGGGCTGGAGCTGGTATACGTGTATACCAGGACTTTACGGTGGAGCTGGCAAGGAAGCAGGCTGCCTTCAACCGGTGAAGAGGGCACTGTACATTAGCATGGTGTGGTGCGGCATTGTATATCCAGCGAAGCGGAGGGTGACTTACAAGCTCAGGGACTTTTATTTTGGAACGGCGGAAGCAGCGGAGGAGTTTGTGAAAGCAGAAGGACTGTAGCAGAACTGACAAATTGAGGAATGGCCATGTGCCGATGTAACCTCATGACTGTATTTTCTTCTTTTTTGTATCACTGCGCACGGGTGTAGAGGCTAAAGGAGCCAATGTGGTATATATTTGGACAAGGGACGGGACTTTCACTCGAAATGTGGGTTCTTTGGGGTGTAGGTGGATATGCGGGGTTTGTGTGCTAAAAGGGGATCTTTGGGCTTTCCGAGGGCCGGGCAAGTGGGAAAGGGACCCGGGCGGGGGCCTCCACGCTGGCCGGTTTAAGCCGGCCAGTGAACGGGCGTGAGGTGGGGGAGGGGCTGCGGCCATCGGAGCCTGGCAGAACAGGGTCCGAGTGGTCTAGCCGGGGTGGAAAGTTGGGGGGAAGGAACCGAGGTTGGGAGGAGGAGTTTTACAAGAGGCAGTGGACGGGAGGAGCTGGAGACTTGGGGGTGGGGGGGGGAAAGAGAGCTGTGTAAGATTAAGGGTGACTACGGATAATCCCTGATTCCTTTTTGTCATTTGTTTATGTAAACATGCGGGTTGAGGTTTGGGGGTTGGTGGGTAGATGGGATTGTTGTTATTATGGGAACTGACATATCTTGCTGATTATTGTTTATTGTTGATGGATGTAAATGTGGGAGAAAATGTGAAAAAGGAGAATAAAAATATATATTTTTTAAAAGATGGCTGGATATGACGACCCCCCCTTATTTAAAAAAAAAATAATAATAATTTCTCCTCAACTCAGTGGGCTTAGATAATAGTACTTTATCAAATGCCTTCTGGAAGTCCACATAAATAACATCCATAGACATTCCCCTGTCCACTGCCTTAATCACCTCTTCAAAAAATTCAATAAGATTAGCCAGGCATGACCATCCCTCCACAAATTCATGCTGGGTCTCCCTGATCATCCAAACTTTACCCCAGCCCTGATTATCGACTCCAACAATGTCCCCACCACAGATGTTAAGCTAACTGGTTCTGTAGTTCCCTGGTTTCGCACTTTCACCTTTCTTAAAAAGTGGAGTGACGTTAAATTTTCCAAGCCAGAGAAACTACTCTCCTGAATCTGGGGAATTCTGAAAGACTATAGTTAGGGCATCTACAACGTGCTCCATGACTTCCTTTAACACCCTTGGGTGGAAACCGTCAGGTCCTGCCAATTTGTTACATTTTGGCTCCATTTCCTAGCCACTGATGTTGTACTTACATTAATTGTATTAAGTGACTTAATAGTCACTTTAGTGATTGTTAATGTTTTCAGGACTTTCAGCAAGTTATCTTGCTTTTCAACTGGAAATACAGAGGCAAAGTAATGTTTAACATGTCTTGATTTCCCCATTAAATCGCTGACTATCTCAATTTCCAGCTTTTAATGGGCCTATATTGTCCTTCACCACCCGCTTTCCCTTAACTATAAAATGTCTTCTTTTATAAAGGGAGTAGAGAGTAAAGATGATATTTCTACCTGGATGGAAAATCAGTGGTTCACATTGCCACTGGGAAGAGGGCAAGGAAGCCATTTTGAGATCAGGTTACAAACTTCCCTACAAATCAATGAATATCACAAACAGATCGTAGGTGTGTGGTCAGCAGAGAGATGAAGAAGACGGTCTCCAATTGAAAATACACATCCTGCAGCCATCTAAAGATTCCTGGAGATCCATCCTGGCGTGGCCAGAGGGAAGAATGATTGGAACAGGCTTCACTGCCAGTGGTGATTTAAGCAAAGATATGCAGAGGGACAGGTAGCATTGAGGAGGCAGGGGGGGGAGGGGGGGGGGGGGGGGGGCTGCAGAAGGACCGGCTAGGAGAGTGGGCAAACAAGTGGCAGTTGGAATACAATAGGGAAAAGTGTGAGGTTACGCACTTTGGTAGGAAGAATGGAGGCATAGACCATTTTCTAAATGAGAAAAGGCTCAGGAAATCAGAAGCACAAAGGGACTTCAGAGTCCTCATTCAAGTATTTCTTCAGGCTAACATACAGGTTCAGTCGGCAGTTTGGAGCGCAAATGTAATGTTAGCAATCATGTCAAGAAGACAAGAATGCAAGAGGAATGTACTGTAGAGCCTATACAAGGCTCTGGACAGACCCCATTTGGAACAGAGAGAGCAGTTTTGGGCCCCATATCTAAGGAAGGATGTGGTCTTGGAGAGATTCCAGAGGATGTTCACAGGTATGATCCATGGAATGAAGGATTTGTCATACAAGGAGTGGTTGAGGACTCTGGGTCTGCCCCTTATCTAAGGATGGATGTGCTGGCTTTGGGGAGGTTCCAGAGGATATTCAGAGGATTAATCCCCAGAATGAAGGATTTGACATACAAGGAATGGTTGAGGACTCTGGGTCTGTCTGTACTCAATAAAGTTTAGAAGAACGCGAGGGGGTCTGATTGAAACTTACAGAATACAAAGCGACCTAGCTAGAGTGGACGTGGAGAGGATGTTTTCACTAGCAGAAGAAACTAGAAACAGAGGGCAAAGCGACTGAAGGTACGATCCTTTAAAAACTGAGATGAGGAGGAATTTCTTCAGCCAGAAGGTGGTGAATCTCTGGATCTCATTGCCACAGAAGGCTGTGGAGGCAAAGTTACTGAGTGTCTTTAAGACATAGATAGGTAGGTTCTTAATTAACAAGGGGATCATGGGTTAAGAGAAGAAGGCAGGAGAATGGGGCGGGGATGAGAAACATATCAGCCATGATTGAATGGCGCAGCTGACTTGATGGGCCAAGTGGCGTAATTCTGCTCCTATATCTTATGGTCTAAGCAACACTGCTGAGTAATAACTTTGATCATCTCGAGATGCATTCCTCAGTATTCAAAGTGGGGATACAAGAAGCTGGGACTAACTGTGGACTGCTCTAAAAGAACCAATTCCGTGGAGAGGTATGATGGATTATAAATATACAAGAAAAATGGCATTTTCAGTAATTGTATAAGAGGACTAAACACTATTTTCTTTGTGGACAAATTTTAAAAGTTCGTTTTAAAACATGAAATCTTGCCGTGTCATTCTTTCAGCTAATATCTGTTTGAATATCTTGTTTTTGATATAAAGTTATCAGCCAGAATTCTATTGTTGCAAATGGCCACATTGCTCGGTTTTGAATTGCCAGATTGGTCTTAATCTGGCCCAGTTAGCACAGTGGTAACATATGACAATGAAGGATATGCTCAGTGTGAAAAGATTTGATCCCCACAAGGATAGTTTGACAGCCACTTCCATCAATGCTGTAATGGACAGAGGCATCAGTTCAGGTCAATATAAGTCATTCCTGCTTACTGTCTTTTTTCACCATCACTGCAAGCTCAATCTAGCAGCGATGCACTTTGGGACTGCCAGCTTGGTTAGTAGCATTATTATCGAACCACCTTAGTTACAGGCACAGAAATCCCGACAGCCAGAGTAGGTTCTGTACCTTTGCTACCATTACTGCTTTCAGCAAGTTGTGTTCAACAGGGAGTATTGATTTTAGGTGAGATGGGGTGGGTGGGTAGGTAGAGGATATATCCAGAAATTGAGTTGTCTGGTAATTTACTAATTCCTACTTTTAAAAAAATTGTTCATGGGATGTGGTCATTACTGGCTGTCCCAAGTGATTGAAAATTGCTTCTTATTCATGATGGAAAATTCTCAAGATCAGGAATTCCTAAATACACACAAGGAGCGGGAGGTACCAGGAATAAACATGTTCAGTTACGTGGTGAGACTTTAGAAACTAGGATCGTTCCTCTTTGAACAGAGAAGGTGAAGGGGTGATTTTATCGAGGCAATAACCATTAAGATTGGTCTCTTATGGACTAAATAAAGGAGAAACCGTTTGTAGTGGCAGGTGGGCAGCAACCAAGGATAGATTTAAGGAAGCTGGCAAAAGAACCCAGGAGTGACATGTTTTTAAAAAAAATTAATTACACAGTTATAAAAGCAAAATACAATGGATATTGGAAATCGGAACTAAAAAGAGCCGAAGAGTCATATGGGCTTGAAATGTTAACTGCTTCACTCTCCACAGATGCTAGACCTGATATTTTCCAACACTTTGTTTTTATACATGGGTTGTGATGACCTGGAATGTACTGCCACAAAAGGGTGTGGAAACAGTCACAATAATAGCTCGAGAATTAAATAAATATTTAGAGGGAAACATTTGCAGGGCTGTGGGAAACAAGCAGAAATGCACAACAAAGAATCCCAAATTGTCTGGATAGTTTGCTCCAGATCTCAGTCACACTTCATGGAGGTGCAGGATCAGAATGGGGTCAGTGTGACCAGAATATCTGATGAGATAGATGAGGATCTGCACAAATGGACCCTATCCAACAGGCTTAATGCTTCCTACCAGTGAAGATACGGATAAAGACGCTCAGAAGTTCAGACAGAATATTGACCTTGGCACCAGGAAGCTACACAGAGGGTGGAGGAAAATATACCCTGGCAGCTGTAGCTAATTTGATAATTCAGAGTGAAAGATAATGCCCTGCGTAAGCGGGATCAAGGGTATAAACGAAAGGGAAGCAGGGAATGGAGACTTCCATGAGCAGACTTAACTAGAAAGTAATTTAAGTCAGCTGCTACCCCAGGTTTATAAACAATTAAGAGTTGTTTATAAACCTGGTAGCAGCTGTGATGCGGTGGAATGCATAAATACAGAGATTAGACAAGCATGCAGCAAAGATAAAATGGCAATAGTGGAGAATTTTAATTTTCAAATATATTGAGATAAGCAGAGTAACTCATGTCAGAAAAGTTAATTTCTCATGCTCATGATTACACTTCCTACTCGTGATGTAAAGTGATAACCTGCTGGAATTACAAGAGTTTAAAGTGAGACTTCCGGTAGCGGCCATGTCCGAATAGGTCGCGCACACGGCAGCTCGCGCCGGGATCGGAGTTTCGGGCCTTTAAACGGAGCGGCAGCGGCGCTTTGGCGGTGATTCCCGGCGTGGCAAAGGACGCTGGAGAGGTTCCCCCCATTGCTGTATGGAGGAAACCAGGAGTGGGGCCGTTAAAAGAGCGATTGCGGGTAAGCGAGTGGAGCGGGTCCGGGAGGACAAAATAGCGGCTGGCGCGGACCAAGCAGCATGGGCCCAGTGGTCGAGAGAGCAGCAAGACTTTGAGAAGCTGCTTCGCAGAGCTGAAGACGGAGATGCTGGCCCCTATGAAGGCCTCCATGGAAAAGAGGTGAACACTTAGAAGGTGCAGGAGAAGGCAATTAAAGAGGTGGAGAGGAAGGTATCTGACAATGAGGATGAGATCCTGGGCCTGGCGGTCAGAGTGGAGGCGCACAAAGCCCTACACAAGAGATGGCAGGAGAGACCGGATGACCTCAAATATAGGTCTAGGAGTCACAACCTGAGGATTCTGGGCCTCCCTGAAGGTGCGAAGGGGGCGGACGCGAGCACGTATGTGACTACAATGCTGGGGACTCTAATGGGCGCGGGGGACTTCCCGCTGCCATTGGAACTGGACGGGGCGCATAAGAGTCCTCGCGAGGAAGCCTAGGGCGAACGAACCGCCGAGGGCGATGGTGATAAGGTTCCACCACTTCACAGACAGGCAGCGTGTCTTGTATTGGGCAAAGAGCGGAGCAGTAAGTGCGAGAATGGCGAGATTTGCATATACCAGGACTTGGGAGCTGAACTGGCTAAGAGGCGTGCGAGATTCAACCGGGCTAAGGCGGTCCTCCACAGCAAAGGGGTGAAGTTCGGGCTCCTGCGTCCGGTGAGGCTTTGGGTCATGTACCAGGACAGGCACCATTACTTTGATATGCCAGACGCGGCGTGGACATTTATTAAGCACGAAAAGCTGGACTCCAACTAAGCGGCAGCTGCAGGTGGGTGAAACGCTCTGGCGGGGATGTGTAACCGGGTGTTGGCCTGATTTAAGATTGGTAGTAGAATTTAAGTTGTTTGCTTTTCTTTTTCTGTTTTTTTTTCTTCAGGGGGCAGCGTAACACCCGGGTTGTGTTTTTTGTTGCACGGGAAGGATCTGGATGGCTCTTGCCCTCTTACCCTGTGGGGGAGGGGGTGTTGGGGGCCCGAAGGAGGAGACAATAGTAAGTTTGGAGATACTGGCATTAGCGGCCGGGGTCAGCTGACTTATGGAAACGAAATGGGGGGGAAAATCAGTGTTAAGCAGTGCTTGGCACGGGGGAGGATGGGGTGCTGCTTTGCTGACTGAAGGGGAGCCAACTGTTGGGGACGGATGGAGAGTCGAGTTGGGGGGCCTCCAGCGAGAGGGCTGGAGCGAGCGGGGGGGCGCAGGCACGTGGCTGGCCGAAAAAGGGAGATGGCTAGTCGGCAGGGAGGGGGTCAACCCCCCCCCCCCGTCCAGGCTGATCCCGTGGAATGTGAGGGGTCTGAACGGGCCGGTCAAGAGGGCCCGCTGTTCTTGCATTTAAAGGGATTGAAGGCGGACGTGACCATGCTACAGGAGACGCACTTAAAACTCGCTGACCAAACGAGGTTAAGGAGGGAATGGGTGGGCCAGGTGTTCCATTCGGGGCTAGACTCAAAGACCAAAGAGGTGGCAATTCTGGTTAGTCAACGGGTAGCATTCGAGGCAGGGAGTATTGTGGCGGATAAGGGGGCAGGTACATAATGGTGAGTGGCAAGCTGCAGGGGGCCCGGGTGGTGTTAGTGAACGTTTATGCCCTGAACTGGGATGATGCGGACTTCATGAGGCGCATGTTGGGTAAAATCCCAGGCTTGGAGTCAAGTAACTTGATCATGGGGGGGAACTTTAACACGTCCTGGATGCGGCACTGGACCGGTCTAAGTCCAGGTCGGGAAAGAGACCGGCGGCAGCCATGGCCCTGTGGGAGTTCATGGATCAGATGGGGGGAGTGGACCCATGGAGATTCGCGCGGCCAAGGGCGAAGGGGTTCTCCTTTTTCTCCCATGTCCACAAAGTCGACTCGCGGATTGACTTTTTTGTGTTGAGCAGGGCGTTAATCCAGAGGGTGGAGGGGGTCGAGTATTCAGCCATTGCGGTCTCGGACCATGCCCGCACAGGGTGGACTGGTGACTGGGGGCGGAGCGAGGGCAGCGCCCTCTCTGGAGACTGGATGTGGGGCTGCTGGCAGATGAAGAGGTTTGTGGGCGGACAAGGAGGAGCATCCAAAACTGTGTGATAACAAATGACAGGGGAGGCAACAGCAACAACGGTTTGGGAAGCTATGAAGGCGGTTATCAGAGGGGAGTTAATTTCTATTAGGTCCCACAGAGAGAAGAGGGAGAGGCTGGTGGGTGAGATACTGAGAGTAGACAGGAAGTATGCGGAGACCCCCGAGGGGGCTGCTAAAGGAGCGCCGGAGATTGCATGTGGCGTTCGATTTGCTGACCACTGGGAAGGCGGAGGCACAGCAGAGGAAGGTGAAAGGGGCAGTCTACGAGTATGGGGAGAAAGCAAATAGGATGCTGGCGCACCAACTTCGCAGGAGAGAGGCGGCCAGGGAGATCGGGGGAGTGAGGGATAAGGAAGGTAATACGGTGTTGGGCCCAGAGAAGATCAATGAAGTCTTCAAGGAGTTTTATTGCAAGCTGTACGAGTCAGAAACCCCGAGGGGAGGGGAAGGGATGAAGCAATTTATGGATCAATTGAGGTTCCCAAGGGTGGATGAAGATCTGGTGGAGGGAAAGGGGGCCCCGATTGAGTTGGAGGGGATAGTTAAGGGCCTAGCAAGTATGCAGTCGGGCAATCCCCGGGTCCGGACGGTTTCCCTGTAGAATTTTATAAGAAATTCTCGGAGCTACTGAATCCACTCCTGCTAAGAACCTTTAACGAGGCAAAGGAGAGAGAAACCCTCCCGCCGACGATGTCGCAGGCATTGATCTCACTCATTTTGAAGAGGGAGAAGGATCCGCTTCAATGTGGGTCCTACAGGCCGATATCGCTCCTGAATGTGGATGCCAAACTGCTGGCAAGAATTTTGGCAACCAGAATAGAGGACTGCATCCCGGGAGTGATTGAGGAGGATCAGACGGGTTTAGTCAAGGGCAGGCAATTGAACACAAATGTGAGGAGGCTCCTGAATATTATTATGATGCCCACGGAAGGAGGGGACGCAGAAGTATTGGCTGCAATGAATGCAGAGAAGGCCTTTGACAGGGTGGAATGGGAGTACCTGTGGAAGCGTTAGGTAGGTTTGGATTCGGTGAGGGATTCATGGGGTGGATCAAGCTACCGTATCAGGTCCCCGTAGCAAGTGTATCCACGAACCGGCTGAGGTTGGAATATTTTAGATTGCACCGAGGGACGAGGCAGGGGTGCCCCCTACCCCCGCTACTATTTGCCCTGGCAATTGAGCTGTTGGCCATAGCGCTGAGGACTTCAAGGAACTGGAGGGCGCTGGTCCGGGGTGGGGAGGATCACCAGAATTCCCTCTATGCAGACGACCTGCTATTGTATATTTCGGACCTGCTAGAGGGGATGGGGGAGGTCATGCGGATCCTAAGGGACTTTGGGAGCTTCTCGGGGTACAAACTGAACGTGGGGAAAAGTGAGCTGTTTGTAATCCACGCTAGGGGTCAGGAGGAGAGACTGGGAGAGCTCCCGCTCAAGATGGTGGAGTGGAGCTTTCGTTACCTGGGTATACAGGTGGCTAGGAACTGGGATGCCCTACACAGGCTCAATTTATCTCGGCTTGTAGAGCAGATGGAGGGAGACTTTAAAAGGTGGGACATGCTCCCGCTTTCCCTGGCGGGAAGGGTGCAGACTGTGAAGATGACGGTTCTCCCCAGATTCCGGTTCGTTTTTCAGTGCCTTCCCATCTTCATCCCCAAATCCTTCTTCAAGCAGGTGAACAGGATTATCACGGGGTTTGTGTGGGCAAACAAGACCCCGTGAGTTAAAAGACTGTTTTTGGAGCGTAGCAGGGTGGTGGGGGGGGGGGGGGGGGGGGGGTTGGCACTGCCAAACTTCTGTAGCTACTATTGGGTGGCTGATGTGGCTATGATTAGGAAATGGGTAATGGAAGAGGGGGCGGCTAGAGGTGGCGTCATGCAAAGGCACCAGCCTAGGGGCACTAGTAACGGCACCGCTGCCGTTCTCGCCGGCGCGATACACCACAAGCCCGGTGGCGACGGCGGCACTGAGGATCTGGGGTCAGTGGAGAAGGCACAGGAAGGAGGAGGGGGCCTCAGTTTGGACCCCGATACTGAACAACCATAGATTTGCTCCAGCCAAGATAGACGGGGGGGGGGGGGTTCAAGGCTGGCATAGGGCAGGCATTAGAAGGATGGGAGACCTGCTCATAGATGGGACTTTCCCTAGCTTGAAGGCGCTGGAGGAGAAGTTCAGCCTGCCCCCGGGAAATGCCTTGAGACACCTCCAAGTCCGCGACTTTCTCAAAAAACAGGTGGGGACATTTCCGTTGCTACCCCCTCGAAGGATACAGGACAGGGTGGTGTCAGGCATCTGGGTAGGAGAGGGGAAGATGTCGGACATCTACCAAGAGCTGCAGGAAGCAGAGGAAGACTCAGTGGAGGAACTGAAGGACAAGTGTGAGGAGGAGCGAGGTGAGGAGCTAGATGAGGTCCTGTGGGCTGATGCCCTGGGCAGGGCGAATTCTTCCGCATCATGTGCCAGGCTCAGCTTAATTCAGTTTAAGGTGGTACACTGGGTTCACATGACGACGGCGAGAATGAGCAAGTTCTTTGGGGTGGAGAACAGGTGCGTGATGTGTTCAGGGAGTCTGATGAACCATGTCCATATGTTCTGGGCATGCCCAGCGCTCACTGAATTCTGGCAGGGCTTTGCGAGGGCTATGTCCAGGATTTTGGACATGCAGGTGAAGCAGAGTCCAACAATAGCGATCTTTGGGGCGTCAGAGGATCTTGGAGTGCAGGAAGCGAAAGAGGCCGAGGTGTTGGCCTTTGCCTCCCTGGTAGCCCGGAGACGGATCTTGTTAATGTGGAGAGACTCAAAACCCCCGAGTGTTGAGACCTACGTTAGTGACATGGCTGGAGCAAATAAAATTTGCCTTGAGGGTCCTTGCTGGGGTTCTCTCGGCAGTGGCAACCTTTCCTTGACTTTCTAGGTGAGTGGTAAAATGTCAGCAGCAATCGGGGGGGGGGGGGGGCTCAGGTGGGGGAACTGGCTATTTAATGTATATTTTCTTTTTGTATAATGATAACAGCCACATAGTTCTGTTAAATATTTTTCGTTTATTTTTCAGTTATTAGTTCTGTTTGAAAAAAGCTTTAATAAAAACAATTTTAAAAAAATAAGTTTGAAGTGCACGGACCAGCTCTGGAAAACTTCATTCAAACATTGGCTGGCTGGAGCTGTGGTGAAGACTCCCTGAGCTCAGGGAGACTATGCGCCTTTTTTGCAGCACTGGCTGCTGGAAAGCAGGTAAGTTTAAGGGGCCAGTGTAATTGACAGGCCAGGGAGAAGGAAAGTGAATAGTTGGGAGGATGTTGGGAGTCAAAGAGTGAACAGGACATCAGGGGTTTGAGGAGAGGGGCTCCAGACGATCACCAATCAATAATCAATGGTGTACTTACAAACAAGAACCATATGAAGAGCATTGCGATACAGGTCTTATTTTCGCCACTTCCAAATCCAAGAACGGAGGACAAAAGCCCCCTCTCTCTTTTAGGCTATGCGCACTCCCGTTATATTGGATGAATGGGTCACATGGCCCAACCAGCACTCATCTCTTCAAGTGGTCTCGCTTCAACATCCTTCTCCCCTCAAGATCCCTCATTACAGAGAGATACAATTATTAAAAATACAGTCCGTTAAGGGATTTTCTTTATCGTTGGTATAAATTCTGTACCGCTGGTTGTGGGACTCTCCATGGGAGTCGTCACAATTGGACTAGTTTCTCTGTGAGTCAGAGGTCTATAGCACAGAAAAGGCCCTTTGGCCCACTGTGTTTGCACCGGTCAAAAACAACCGAACTATTCTAATCCAATTTTCCAGCACTTGGCCCATAGCCTTGGTAACGCAAGTGCACATCTAAATACTTTCTTCATGTTATGAGGATCTCTGCCTCCACCACCTTTTCAGGCAGCGAGTTCCGGACTCCCACCACCCTCCGGAAGAAACCTTTTCCTCACACGTGGGGCAGCACGGTAGCCTTGTGGATAGCACAATTGCTTCACAGCACCAGGGTCCCAGGTTCGATTCCGGCTTGGGTCACTGTCTGTGCGGAGTCTGCACATCCTCCCAGTGTGTGCACGGGTTTCCTCTGGGTGCTCCGGTTTCCTCCCACAGTCCAAAGATGTGCGGGTTAGGTGGATTGGCCATGATAAATTGCCCTTAGTGTCCAAAATTGCCCTTAGTGTTGGGTGGGGTTACTGGGTTATGGGGATAGGATGGCGGTGTTGACCTTGGGTAGGGTGCTCTTTCCAAGAGCCGGTGCAGACCCGATGGGCCGAATGGCCTCCTTCTGCACTGTAAATTCTATGATGAAAAGTTGTTTCTATGACATCTCCTGCCTCTTGGTCATTGATCCCTCCACCAAGGGGAAACGCTTCTTCCAGTCTACTTTATCTATACCCCACATTTCAATCATATCCTCGCCGCCCCCTCAGTCTCCTCTGCTGCAAGGAAAATAGCCCCAATCTATGCAATCTCCTTTCATAGTTAAAACTCTCCAGCCCAGGCAACATCCTGGTATATCTCCTCTGCACCCTTTCCAGTGTTATCACATCCCTCCTAGAATGTGGATTCCAGAACTGCACACAATACTCTATAGCTGTTCTTAACTCCATGCTTCGGCTAAAGGCAAGCATACCGTATGCCTTCTCAATCACTGTATCCAACTGCTCTGCTACCTTAAGGGACCAGTGTACATGCACACCAAGGTCCCTCTGATCCTTGGTGCTTCCCAGGGTTCTATCATTTATCATGTATTCCCTTACCATATTCGTCCTGCCCAAGTGTATCCGGATTAAATTCCATTTGCCACTGACCAGCCCATCTATAGCCTACTCACTAGTTACCACCTCACCAATTTTCATATCATCCACAAACTTACTGATCAACCTTCCTACATTAATGTCTAAATATTTATATAAACCACAGGCAACAAGAGTCCCAACACTGATCCCTGCAGGACCCCACTGGGCAGACTTCCAGTCAGAAAAACATCCCTCGACTATCACCCCCTGCTTCCTGCCACTCAGCCAATTTCCTTGGATCCAAATTCCTTGGATACCATGGGCTCTTACCTTAGCTATCAGTCTCCCATGTGGGACCTTATCAAAAGCCTTGCTGAAGCCCTTGTAGACTACTGCAAATACATCCTCCACTGCTCGCTCTTCAGCTTCAAAGTTAACAGACCCCGTCCTGCAAGTGGTGGTAAGTTTACTCCCCATGACGGTTGAAGTCGAGGTGTCCACCTCCATTTTTAGTGAGGTTTATTCACTAGCAATACCACGGTTATTGGGGCCACTTTGCCCTCTTCAATGTAGTTTAACATTAACACATTCTGCTCTGACGACAGGCATTCTCCCCCAATCTCTGGACCAACGCAGACTTCCGCCCTCTTCCACAACTGAGCAGGCTGTTTGTTCTTATATCTACGCCTTAAGTGACCTCTTCTACCACACCGGAAACACTTCTCCAGGGTATGCTTTCCCCCCACATCTGAAACACTTCCCTCGTCCAATCTGGACAATGGATATTACTCCTGCAACTCTTCCTGTGTGTACACTCTAGGCATGGCACCCAATCTTTTGATTGATTAGAATCAGAATGCATGTCTTTTCTGCTCTATAATGGCATGCTGATGTTTTTCTCCTCCCAGTCACCAATATCATAAAGGAGACTCCAGATGACAGACAGCAATTATCAACTATTCACTATTTATTTACAAAGAACTACATACTGTTGGATGAATGTCAAAGGATCCATCCAGCACTTGCCCCTTAAATGGGTCCCTTGGCTCTGTCTAGATGGTTACAATAGGTATATAGTTAGAAATGTGTAATTTCCTCTTAATTCTTATCAAATTAACTATTGGTGCAACACTGGTAGAACCATAAATTGTTAGATGGTTACCAGCAAAGGGCAATTGTCCAAGGGAAGTTTGCGCTTCTGGACAATTACTGGCTAAACCTTTACCTGGAAACCTCGGAGGGGGATTCTTCAGTGCACCATTGGCGTATACCCAAATCCAACACTAGAGAGCTAGGAAGTTACGGGCCAATGAGACTCAACAAGGGGTGGCCATAATTGACTTAGCCAGATTTCATTAAAAGTCGAATGGTGCATGAACATTTATCGAAGAATAATCACAATATGACTCAGTTCAACATACTGCACGAAATGAGAAACAATGAGAAGCACAAAACAACCAAGAATCTAGATTTAGGTTCGGTGAGCCAACTTCATGTGATGAGACAGACTGTCTGCAATAAACTGGGAAAATCTGTTACTGGGTAAAACAACGGGAGGTGTTAAAAACAGTGATGTAGAATGTGATACGGAACCAGTTTAAGCCTGAAGGACAGCAGTTCAACCAAAAAGCATGAACTAAAGAGGTAATGCACACATAAGGTTAAGAAAACATTTCCAAAAACACAGATTAGTCTAGCAACTGAAGATGCATAAAGGGTAAATATCAGCAAGACAGCACTATGGAAATAAGCCTGCAAAGGATGTCAAAAATCAACACCATTTTGTTTACAATGATGTTAGGAAAGAGGGTGATCTGGAGCAATGTGGGCCTAAACTGATGAAAATGAAAACAAGGTTGATTATTTGCTTTGTGTTAGTATTTATGATGGAGCAATTGGATAGCATGTCAGTCAGAGAATCAGAATGGTTATACAGCACAGAAGCAATAATTTGGCTCAATGCTCCCATGCTGACACTCTCCAAGTTAGTCCCCTTTCTCGGCCCTTTCCTTGTAGCCATCCATTTTTTTGTTCAGGTGCTCATTTAGCTCCCTTGTAAGTCACAATTTAATCTATCTCCACCACTTAGGAAATGCATTCCAGATCCTAATCACTGGCTGCAAAAACATTTTCCTCATGCCATCTTTGGCTCTTCTGTTGCTCAGCATACAATGAGTGTCCTCTGTTTCTCAATCATTCCACTGACAAGGACAATTTTTCCATCCCCTGTCCAAAACCCTCATGATTTTGAGCACCTATACCAAATCTCAGGTACAACGAAGCTTCTCCAATCTATCCACTTAACTGCAGTCCCACATCTCTAGAACGATTCACGCAAATCTTTTCTGCATTCATTCTGAAGGTTCGGTGTCCAGAATTGGACACAACACTAGTTTGATCTCAACCGGAGTTAAGAGTCACTCATTAAGGCACAGAAAGGGAGCAATTCAGCCCATTGAGGTCATGTCAGCTCATGTAGAGCTATTGTGCCAGTCCTATTCACCAGCACTAACCTTGTATATTTCCCTCAAGTGCCCATCCAATCTCCTTTTAAAATCATTTGTCACTGCTTCCAATATCTCGAGGCGCAGACTTCCAGTTTACCACTGTTGGCTGCATAAACACAACTTCTTCACATCCGCACTGCATCCCTGCCCAAGACCTTAAATCTCAGGCCCCTAGCCCTTGTCCCAACAGCTAATAGAAACAGCTTTTCCTTTTCTATCTTAACCTGTAAATCTTGTACACCTCTAATCAAATTTACCCTCCATCTCCTTTGCTCCAAGGGAAACAATCGCAGCTTTTCTACCATTTTAACCTGAAGGTCAAAGCCCTTCATCAAACCCTTACCTTCTTCCTAACATGTGACACAAATTGGACACAATATTCTAGCTGTGGCCTAACGAGTGCTTTAGAAATATTCAGCATAATTTCCTCGTCTTTGTGCTCGTTATATCTCAGGTTGGCAAGATGCAAGAAAGATGCAAATGTCATAGGGATGACTCCTGGAGCTTCAATTATTTACAATCCATATTAATGACACTGATTATAGGATTGATTGCATGTCTACCATATTCGCTGATCTTACAACACCAGGTTCAAGACCAACAGGTTTGTTTTGAATCACTAGCTTTCGAAGCACAGCTCCTTCCCCAGGTGTTCCGAAAGCTAGTGATTTGAAACAAACCTCTTTGACTTTAACCTGGTATTGCAAGACTTGTTACTGTGCTCACCCCAGTCCAAGGCTGGCATCGCCACATCATATATGCTGATGACACAAAGGTATATAGGAAAGTAAGTTGTGAAGAGGACACAAAGCATCTGCAAAGGGATAAAGATAGCTTTAAGCGAGAGGGCAAAGATCTGGCAGATGAAGTATCATGTGGGAAATTGTGAACTTATGCTATTTTGTTATTCCTACCAAGTGGATATTATTTAAATGGGGAGAGACTACAGAACTGAGATACAAAGGGATCTAGATGTCGTGGTACATGAATTACAAATAGTTAGCATGCAAGCATATTAAGTGAATAGGAAAGCAAATGGAATGTTGCTGTTTATTGCAAAGGTATTGGGAATATAAAGGTAGAGAGGTTTTGCTACAGTTGTATAGGGTATTGGTGAGATTACATCTTGAGTATTGTGTACAGTTTGGTCTCCTTATTTAAGGATATACAGAACAGAAACAGTCAGAGAAATAAAAATTCCAAAGGGAGGATCACCAGTGGGTAACTAAAAATATATCAAACGTCAAGAAAAAGCATATAGTTGTGCAAAGATGGTGGTGGGTCAGAGATTGGACAGAATATTAAAAAACAGCAAGGAATGATAAAGATTCATAAGGAAAAAATTAATAAGGAAAAAATTAGAGTACGAGCGAAAGCTAGAACTATAAAGACAAATAGTAAACATAGATAATTAAAAAAGAAAAGTTAACAAAGTGAGGATTGATCCTATAACTATGTAAAGTTAAAGCACATGGGATTGCGGGTAGTGTCTTGAGATAGATAGAAAGCTGGTTAGCAGGCAGGAAGGACAAAGTTGGAATAAATGGGTCCTTTTACGATTGGCAGGCAGTGACTAGTGGGGTACCTGTGCTAGGACCCCAACTGTTCACATTATATTGTCATGAGAATGTCGCTTTAAGAATGGTTTGGCTGATCATGTTACTGCAGTGATGTCAGAGTGTGGGTGGAGCTGAGCTCTGGTTCTGCTTTTTAATTTCACTTTGAGAAAAGCTTGGGTGTGTCTGTGTCTTTTTGGTTTCGTTTTTCAGTGTGTTGGAGCTGAAGTCAGTCAAAGCAGCTGTACTGTTGAGCTCTCTGCCATGAAAACACTATCTCTGGATCATTTGGTGAATTCAGAATTATAAATGTTCTCAGTAGTGAATGTAAACCCTGATGTGCTCCTGTTTAAAGGCTTAAGTCAAGTCTTCTGGGTGTTAAAAGGACAGCTTACAGATTACTTAAGTGTTGTATTCTTTGGGGGGGTGTATTTGATTTACTGGTTGCTAAGATGTTCACTGTTTGTTTTAGAAAGGTTAATTTGAGTTAATAGAATAAACATTGTTTTGCTGTTTTAAAAAATACTTGTCCATTTCTGGAGTACCACACTTGTAGAGTGGGCCCTGTGCTCCCCATACCACAATCTATTAAAAGTTGTGGGTCAGGTGAACTCCATGATACACTTTCGGGTTCTCTAAACCCTGGCCCATAACAATATATTAAGGATTTGGACGAGGGAACTAAATATAGTACCTTCAAATTTGCAGATGATACAAAGTTGGGTGGGAGGGTAAATTGTGAGGAGGATGCAGAGATGCTTCAGCTGGGTTTGGATAAACTGAGTGGGCATATGTAGTATAATGTGGATAAATGTGAGATTATCCATTTCCAAAAGGCAGATTATGTGAATGGGTGTAAATGGAGAGAGGTGGATACTTGGTGTACTCATGCATCAAGTGCACAAATACAGCAGGCAGTAAAAAAAAAAAAAAAATTGTATGCGAGCCTTCATAAGCGAGGATTTGAGCACAGGGATGTTTACAGCAATTGTATGGGCCTTTGGTGAGGCCATACCTGTAGTATTGTATGCTGTTTTGGTGTCCTTATCTGAGAAAGGATGTTATTGCTGGGCCCTTCTGAGTAATCACCAAGAAGGTCCAATAGAAAGTGAATCTGGGCAGTTAATGGAAGAAAATAAAGAGATGGCAAATGAATTGAATAGGTATACTGCATCAGTCTTCACTATAGAGGATATAAGCCACAGCCAAGAAACAGCTGTAAATGAAGAATTGGGAGGGAGGAAGAAAGCACCAGGAAGTGATGCTCAAGTGGTTGGAACAGGGTTGACATGCCTAGGTTCTGATTGATTTCAAGAAAGTGGCTAAGGAGAGAGTTGATCTATTGGTTTTAGTTTTCCAGAATTCATAGATTCCAGGAAGATCCCATTAGATTGAAAAATCGTTGAAGTAAGCATTTTATTCAAAAAAAGGAGAGAAAGCATGAAACTACAGGCCAGTTTGAGGGATGACGACAAGTCCTCCGCTATCGTCATCCATATGTCCTTTAGTAACCTGGATGCAAGCCATCTGGACCAGGTGACGTATTCACCAAGCAAAGCCAGGCTTTCCAATACATCCTGCTCATAACTTTTCACCTCATCCTTCATCTCTTAATATCTCCGCTTCTGATATTTTGTCAGCTTCTTGGTAAACACTGTGCCTCTAAGTGTGTATTACCTTTATTGTCGCGAATACAACCTACCCAGTCTCTTACTATACGTTTACTATTCACATGCTTGAGTAGAGGGTGAAAATGCCACGTTTTATAAAGTCCATCATGACTTTTGCTTGTATGCATTTATGCCTCTATACATAAAAGCCCAGAAACCTGCATGCTTTTTAAAATCACTTCCTCAATCAGTTCTGTCAACTTCAACAATATTAACTAAATATATTGAGATATGGTGCAACGCCAGATATATGGTGTTAGGTCACATATCAACTACAGTCCCATTGAACAGGCTCAAGGAGCTAAATGATTTATTCCTACCCCTTTGTTCCTACAAAGCACAAATAGAGCTGGCACAAACACAATGGGCCAGAAGACTTCTTGTACTGTCATTCTATGATTTTTTTGGGGTGTTGTGGGGGAGAATTTAGCAGGTACACTGACTATGTATTTGGGACCAGATCCAGAGCAGGCTGTTGTTTGGACATACTTAAGAATATCTTACTACATGACCCTTTAAAGTTGAGCTATCACAGTTATTAGTGTTCAAGCAAATTGCAGCACTCCTACAATGGTCACTTATACAACACAGACCAGCAAATGAACATGCATGAATCATTTATATAGCCTTTACCAACGGTGTGTTGGAGGTGCAAGGGAAAAGGGGGCAATATACTTCCAACAAAATCGTAGTGGGTAACCCAAAATGCCTCACTTGTTTTTTTTAAGAGCAAGCACAAAAACCCTTTATCAAAACAGCTATATTTTCATGTTCGAACAGAATGAATCAGATTAAATCTTAAAAGCTCATTTTCTACTCCGGTAAAAGAACAGCTTGAATTTAATTATTGCTCATGTTCAGTCTGGTTGAATACTCTTAATCATGTCAAGTACCCATTGATCATTATAACAACAGCACTTTTAATATTAAAAAAAACTTAGTTCCCACAATACAGAGTGTTCAAAGAGAGCTACAATAAGATACTTACAAGTTACTAATTTCTGCATCATACGGTTCCTTAACGTCCGCTTTACTGGAATCATCTGTTTTCAAAAAAAAAAACATTAAAACAAGAGTGCAAATGTAAACTTCAAATCTTAGGGTGAGAAATGTAATCAAAGCTTCTTCTTTCACCAAGTGGGTAAAGGCATCATTTGGCATTGTACTCAGACATGACACCACTCAACAGACAGAAAAGTAGGCTAGAATGATAAATTTAAATTGGTGAAATGACAAGTTAAAAATATCAAACAACAGCTTTATACAATGATAAACGTCTGGCATAAAATGCTGAATAGGGCAGAACTGGCAGTATACTTGTTCCTGCAAGTATGATGCTGGGGTACGGAGCTGAGGGCCAAATGTCCTTTTTTTCTTCACCTTTAGACTTGTTCCAGGTTCCCACTGTGGATTATGTTGGATTAGTTATTACCAGAGGGTGGATTTGGCATTAACACCCTCGAAAAGGGTAGGAGCGGGATGGAAGAAATGGAGGATTAAAAAAGGCACAAGACACAGCCCAAGCTACCTCTCAACTGTTCTCTAGAAACTTGATCCCTACACTGGAAGGTTGAGAGAAGATTAATGGATGGGAGATATTTTTGATTAGGGAGAGAGAAACTGCTCTGTTAGTTAGTGAGTAAGAGGGTTACGGATCTAATTTTTTTATTGTTAAAATATGGACACTTCCACGAACGCTTCAGCTGCCGCATCCCATGATGCTCTTTTATTTAAAAATCAGAAGACATGGGGAAAGGGCAAAGGAATGGGACAAAGAAAGATCTTTCAGAGAACTTGCAGAGTTGTCCGGGGCCTAATAGCTGACTTTGTTGTTTACACTTAGTGATCCCAGTGAAATATTAGGGGCGTCTGGTGAGGGCAGACTGAGCGATGACCCCATTGTTGAAAACTGTGACATCGATGTTTAGGTTTTCCAAGTTTGACTACTACATTTAAAAAGAGAGATATTCAATCACTTCAAAGCTATGAGTTGTGTTTCTGGCACTGCTTTTGTTAAGGATTTCCAAGTTTTAGGGTCATGTTAAACTTTGGTTTAGGGCCTGCATCATGTCCCCCAAAGAAGAAGGATTTGTACAAGGCTTGAGGTTATATGGCAGACAGCCTGGTGACTAGCTAGCTCTGCACAGGGTAGAGATTGAACTAGTGCCTCTGTGCTGGTGCATTTACTCATTTAGCCATCAGGTAGTTACCAGTTCAGTTTGTTTACATGCATCACCCAAAAGAAAAACTTTAGACCTCAAAAAGAATGACGGTGTATCGCAAAACAAATAAATACTCGTGACAAAGGTTACAATTTCACTTTAACTAACTGACTATCTTTGGTGGATAATTCTCCAACTAACAGAAAGCAATGAGTGGGGATAAATGGGTGTTTTCTGGTTGACGATCAGTGGCTAGTGGTGTGCCTCAGGAATTAGTGATGGGACTGCAATGGTTTACAAATTACATAGATGATTTGGAGTTGGGGACCAATTGTAATGTGTCAAAGTTCACAGATGACATTAAGATGAGTGGTAGTGCAAGTGTCCAGAGGACATGGAAAGTCGGCGGAGGGATACGGATAGTTTGAGTGAGTGGGCAAGGGTCTGGCCGATGGAGGTACACTGTTGGTAAATGTGAGGTCATCCATTTTAGTAGGAATAAGAGCAAAATGGAATATTATTTAAATGGTAAATAATTGCAGCAAGCTGCTATGCAGAGGGACCTGGGTGTCCTTGTGCATGAATCGCAAATAGTTGGTTTGCAGGTGCAGCAGGTCATTAGGAAGACAAACGGACTTTTGTCCTTCATTGCTGGAGGGATGGAGTTTAAAAACAGGGAGGTTATGTTGCAGCTGTATAGGGTGCTGGTGAGGCCACACCTGGAGTACCTCCATCGGCCAGGTTTGGTCTCCTTAATAGAGTACGGATATACTGGCACTGGGGGGGGGGGGGGGGGGGGGGGAGATTCACTCAGTTGATTCTGGAGTTGAAAGGATTGGCTCACGAGGAGAGACTATACGCATTGGAATTTTGAAGTACGAGGGGGGAATTTTATAGAAACATGTAAAATTATGAAGGGAATAGATAAGATAGAAGCAGTGAGCTTGTGTCGATTGGCAGGTGAAATTAAAACTAGGGTGAAACTAAAACGAGGAGGCAAAGCCTCAAAATAAGGCAGTGCAGATTTAGGACTGAGTTGAGCAGGAGCTTCTTCACCCAAAGGGTCGTGAATCAGTGGAATTCACCGCCCAGAGAAGCAGTTGAGGCTACCTCGTTGAATGTTTTTTTTTTTTTTCTTTATATATTTTGAGTACCCAATGCATTTTTTTTCCAATTAAGGGACAATTTTAGCATGGCCAATCCACCTACCCTGCACATTTTTTAGGTTGTGGGGGCGAAACCCACGCAAACACGGGGAGAATGTGCAAACTCCACACGGGCAGTGACCCAGAGCCGGATCGAACCTGGGACCTCGGCGCCGTGAGGCAGCAGGGCTAACCTACTGCGCCACTGTGCTGCCCAACGTTGAATGTTTTTAAGGCAAAGATAGATTTTTGAACAGTAAAGGAATTAAGGGCCATGGTGAATTGGCGGGTAAGTGGAGCTGAGTCCGCAAAAAAGATCAGCCATCATCTTTTTGAATGGCGGAGCAGGCTGACGGGGCCGAGTGGCCTACTCCTGCTTCTAATTCTTATGTTCATATGCTCAATGGAAGGAATCAGTTTTTGAAAACATGAGAATATATTACAGCAAGAGATAAAATAATTTGAAGACTGCAGCTCCAGTATTACTCCGCTAAAATCTGAATAAAAACCTGTGGAGTCACTATACATTTAAAACTTTTCTTTGTCTCTCATCCCATCATTCTGCCCATTGATTTCATTTCAAGTACCAGATTTGACATTTAATTATTATAACTTCCACTTAACTTTACACCACGAAGAATTGTTAAACACAGTTGTTTATCCTGTTCACGGGGTACAGGTTCAAGTTCAAAATTCCCCCCAAAATGTCTGTTGGTACATGTGAGATTAATGGCTGGTGCTGTTTTGAAAAAAAAAAAAAAATTTAAAGTATCCAATTATTTTTTATCCAATTAAAGAGCAATTTAGCGTTGCCGATCCACCTACACTGCACATCTTTGGGTTCATCATAGATCATAGAATTTACAGTGCAGGAGGCCATTCGGCCCATCGAGTCTGCAGCGGCTCTTGGAAAGAGCACCCTACCCAAGGTCAACACCTCTACCCTATCCCCATAACCCCACCCAACACGAAGGGCAATTTTGGACACGAAGGGCAATTGATCATGGCCAATCCACCTAACCTGCACATCTTTGGACTGTGGGAGGAAACCGGAGCACCCAGAGGAACCCCACGCACACACGGGGAGGATGTGCAGACTCCGCAGTGACCCAAGCCGGAATCGAACCTGGGACCCTGGAGCTGTGAAGCAATTGTGCTATCCACAATGCTACCGTGCTGGGTTGTGGAGGATAGACCCACGCAGACACGGGCAGTGACCCAGGGCCAGGATCGAACCCAGGTCGGCGGCGCCGTGAGGCAGCAGTGCCAACTACTACACCACTGGTGCTGTTTGCCATGAACCACAAAATCCAGTCCATTTATCCAATTATAGATACAAAGAGGTAAGGCCAAATATACAGATTACTATAGAGTAAATCTTTTTTGTCTCTACTTTTCTACAAATTTAAATAAATTCAATATTTAAATCCAGCTCCCCAGTTGGGTTTGAATACATCCAGCCACCAAAACTGGAACATTGCATTGCAAATCTGTGCAATTGGATCAAGATCAGAAATCAGAAATAAATGAATGGCCATAATTTGATGCTGACCACACTGATAGTTGGACAGTACGAAAAACTCGGACAAATGTAGAATTAAATTGAGATCTTAGCGAAATAATTTAATGCCAAATAATTTAGTATTCATCAACACCTACCACTGTATATAGACATGTGCTTAGTTGGGGTAGAAGCACCATCAAATATTGCTCTATCCAAAAAATCTATTGTGGACTCTGTGTAAACAACTTGGAAGACTTGACTGAGAAGAGAACAAAGTTCTTCTGCAGCTGCCTAGAGGAAAACATATATAAAATTAAATGGATATATTCTCAAGTAATTAAAATAAAATGTAATAACGATCAAGGGAACAAAAAAATGTATGTTTCTTACAGCACAATGCAGCCTCATTCTTAATACTGCTTGGAAGACCTTTCCGGAAGAGAAACATTTACGTTTATATTTTAAGTATACAGAAAACTAGGACTAGGCAAGAGCGATAAGGCTCATGAGTTTCTCAGACTGAATGCTAGATTTTTTGGATAATAAAGGCAAGCAAGAGATTTGGGCATGGCACAGAAGATGCAGATCAGCCATGCCCTTATGAATAGCCATGATGTGGAGATGCCGGCGTTGGACTGGGGTGAGCACAGTAAGAAGTCTTACAACACCAGGTTAAAGTCCAACAGGTTTGTTTCGATGTCACTAGCTTTCGGAGCGCTGCTCCTTCCTCAGGTGAATGAAGAGGTCTGTTCCAGAAACATATATATATATATATATATATATATATATATATATAGACAGATTCAAAGATGCCAGACAATGCTTGGAATGCGAGCATTAGCAGGTGATTAAATCTTTACAGATCCAGAGATGGCGTAACCCCAGGTTAAAGAGGTGTGAATTGTACCAAGCCAGGACAGTTGGTAGGATTTCGCAGGCCAGATGGTGGGGGATGAATGTAATGCGACATGAATCCCAGGTCCCGGTTGAGGTCGCACTCGTGTGCGGAACTTGGCTATAAGCTTCTGCTGGCGATTCTGCGTTGTCGCGCGTCCTGAAGGCCGCCTTGGAGAACGCTTACCCGGAGATCAGAGGCTGAATGGCCTAACACTGCTCAATTTTTATGTTATATATATTTTGCAGGCTTTGGTTTCAGGAAGACCATCAACACTTCCATTGGCTTAAACATTTTAACTTTGTTAGAAGTATCTAAAATTTGGCACTTGTTCAGTGGGGGGTGGAATTATTAATGCTGGGCAATGGAACCCTTTCCATCGCAGGCATCCAACATCAACATGGAATATACATCTTGCAGTGGTGCTTCAAGGAAGAGTAAATCTCTTCTGCCACATATTGACTTCAAAAAGCCCACATTACCACTAGAAACTGGGTTGAGCCTGCCGAAATTAAATTTCACATCAAACCTTATAGCCAAAGATAGTCTTGCATACAAACACTGGGATTTGAACTCATCTCCATAGACACAAGTGTTTCAGCAGTAATTTTATTAAAACTTACATTAATAGTAGAAAATATATTCTGGACAGTAACAAATACTTACCCAGCACAGTTTTCTGAAGCTTAGCAACAAATTATTCAATCAGGCTAACAGCCTCAGGTTGTACACATTGTTAATTAACTTCACTAACCAATAAACTTGCCGCTGCAGACGACAAACTTCTGGAAGTTGCCAGAAGTTATCTTTGTAGTATATTTTAGATGGTTGTGAAACGGGGAATGTTGGTCCAAAGGGAAAATGTAAATCTTAATTAAGTTGCGTCTTTTCCCCCCATCAAGTTGGGTTGCACATATATGAAGGATGAAGAAATATCCCCTCATTCCATGTGCAATCATATTAAAGTGACAAAATCAGAGTAATGGGAGTCTCCTAAAATGAAACTTTAATATCAACCAACAGGACAACTGTCAGACATTAACCTATGCAGATGCCAAGCCCAATCAGAATTTATCAATATAATGCCACATGATGGCACCGCAGGTGTAACCTGAGCCAGTTGTAGATAGGGTGGGATAAAACATTTAAATACCAGATCGTTCATAGCACAGCACAATTCCCTGGGGCAAGTTAGCGCTCCTGGACAATTGCCATGCAAATGCTTACCTGGAAAGTTCCAAGAGGGATTCTCCAGCGGATCTTTGGGCCACCCCCCAAATCTGACGCAGGGGCGCTTGGAAGTTACGGCCCAAAATGTTTTATAGCCAATTATTACTTTTGAAGTGATCTCCGGCAGGATGAGTTTTTCCTGGATTGTAGGTTCCAGATCCCACGGTAGTGAGAGGTCAGGATAGTACGTAGGTGGCCATCTATAATGCAGGTTGCAACAGGACTCTTTGGAGACTGGATGGGCACTTGGAAGGAAATAAACCTGCAGGGTTATGAGTCGGACTGGCTGGAGTGCCCCAACAGGACACATGTTGGACTTGATGGACCGAATTGGCCTCAAGATACAAAAAAACATTCTTGTAATAGCTGTAAATCAAGAGGTGGAAGAGAGAGAGGGGAACTTGGCAAAACTATGAATCACTAGGGAAGCAGTACCGAGCAAACTGATGGAACTACGGGCTGACAAGTCTCCGGATCCTGATAAACGTCATCTTAGGATCTTAAAACAGAGGTGGCTAATCAGGTAGAAGATTTTGTGGTTATTAACTTTCCAAAACTTACTGATTTTGGAAAGGTTCCATCAGTCTGCAAAGTAGCATACGTGACCCCTCTATTCAAGAAGGTAGGGAGGTAGAAATCAGGAAACTATAGACAAGTCAGCTTGGCATCTATCATTGGGAAGGTGGTAGAATTGATCATTAAGGAGGCAACAGCTGGGCACTGAGGACAAATTCCAAACAATCAGGAAGAGTCAGCATGACTTGGCATAAGGAAATTGTGTTCTGAGAAACAAGTTTTAGTGAGGAGCTGAAGGGAATTAGTATTAATAGAGAAATGGTCTTGGGGAAATTAATGGGGCTGAAGGCAGATAAATCTCCAGGGCCTGATAATGGTTATCCCAGAGTACTTTAGGATGCAAGTACTAGAAACAATAGATCCATTGGCAGTCATGTTCCAAATATCTTTGGACTCTAGAGTGGTTCCTACAGATTGGAGGATAGCTAATATAACCCGCTATTCAAAAAGGGAGGCAAGAGAGAAAATTATAGACCAGTGAGCTTAATGTCGGTAGTAGGAGAGTTCCTAGAGTCCATAATCAAGGGTTTCATAACACAGCATTTGGAAAGCAGTGGTATAATCAGACTAAGTCAGCATGGATTTATGAAAGGGAAATCATGCTTGTTAAATTTACTGGAATTCTTGGAAGAGGTAACTAGTAGAGTTGACCAGGGAGACACGGTGGATGTGGTTTATTTGGCCTTTCAGATAGCTTTCAACAAGGTCTCACACAGAAAATTAAAAGTTAAAGTGTATGGGACTGCGGGTAGCGTCTTGAGATGGATAGAAAGCTGGTTAGCAGACAGGAATCTAAAGTGGGAATAAATAAGTATTTTTCTGATTGGCAGGCAACGGCTAGTGGGGTACCAAAGGATGTGTGTTTGGACCCTAACTATTCACATTATATATTAAATATTTGGATGAGGGAACTAAATGTAGTATCTCCAAATATCCAGATGACACAAAGTTGGGTGGGAGGGTGAGCTGTGAGGAGGATGCAGAAATGCTTCAGCGGAGTTTAAGCAGGCTGAGTCAGCATATGCAGTATAATGTGGACAAATGGGAGGTTATCCACTTCGATAGCAAAACTAGGAAAGCAGACTATTTGAATGGGTGTAAATTGAGAGGTGTATACTCAAGTGGTGTCCTTGGGCATTAGTCGCTGAAAGCAAGCACGCAGGTGCAGCAGGCAGTAGAGAAGGCAAATGGTATGTTGGCCTTCATAGCGAGATGATTGGAGTATAGGAAGAGAAATGTTTTATTGTAATTTTGGTCAGGCCACACCTGGAGTATTGCTTGCAGTTTTGGTGTTCTTATCAGAGGAAGGATATTCTTGCTATGGAGAGTGCAGCAAAGGTTTTACCAGGCTGATTCCTGGGATGGCGGGACTGTCAAATGAGGAGAGACTATGTTGGTTAGGATTATATTCATTGATGTTTAGAAGAGCGAGAGAAGATCTCATAGAAACTTATAAAATTCTAACAGGATTAGTCAGGGTAGATTCAAAAAGAATGTTCCCCATGGTGGGGGAGTCCAGAACTAGAGGGCCGCAGTTTGAGGATAAGGGCTGATTTTAGGACTGAGACGAGGAGAAAAGTCTTCACCAAGAGTGGTGAATCTGTGAAATTCTCTGCCACAAAAAGTAGCTGAGGCGAAAACGTTGTATAATTTGAAGAATGAATTAAATATAGGTCTTGGGGTTAAAGGAATCAAGGGTTAAAGGTGAAGGCAGAAAGAAAAGAGATCTTTGAAAGAGTAACACACCCTCTATTAAAAAAAGAGGGACCTATAGATGGATTGCGCTTGGATTTCCAGAAGGTATTTGGCAAGATGCCATGGTTATAGTGAAAAATAAATGCTCATGGTGGAGGGGATAATATATTGGCATGGATAGAAGATTGATCAGCTGACTGTAAACAAAAAAAAACAGCATGCATAAATGAGCCCTTTTCTGATTGGCAGGATGTGATGAGTGGAGTTCCAAAGGGGTCTGTGCTGGGGCCTCAATTTACAATTAATATCAATAACTTGGATGAGGTGAGCGAAGGCATGGTAGGAAAATGGCAAAGATAGGTAAGAAAGTTTGTGAAAAGGTCCTAAGGAGATTGCAGGTGGATACATAGGTTGAGAAAGTGGGCAAAAATCTGGCAGATGGAGTATGATGTGGAAAATGTGAAGTTGTTCACTTTGGCAGGAAGAATAAAAAAGCAGAGCATTAAACGGAGAACGACTGCAGAATTGAGATACAGAGATCTAGTTGTTCTAGTGCACGAGTCACAAAAAATTAGTATGCAGGTATGACAAGCAATTAAGGGGCAGCACGGTGACACAGTGGTTAGCCCTGCAGCCTCATGGCGCTGAGGTCCCAGGTTCGATACCTGCTCTGGGTCAATGTCCGTGTGGTGTTTGCACATTCTCCCAGTGTTTGTGTGGGGTTCGCCCTCACAACCCATAGATGGGCAGGCTAGAACATAGAACATAGAACATAGAAAATACAGCACAGAACAGGCCCTTCGGCCCACAATGTTGTGCCGAACCTTTGTCCCAGATTAATCATAGATTATCATTGAATTTACAGTGCAGAAGGAGGCCATTCGGCCCCCCGAGTCTGCACCAGCTCTTGGAAAGAGCACCCTACCCAAACTCAACACCTCCACCCAACACCAAGGGCAATTTGGACATTAAGGGCAATTTATCATTGGCCAATTCACCTAACCCGCACATCTTTGGACTGTGGGAGGAAACCGGAGCACCCGGAGGAAACCCACACAGACACGGGGAGGTGGATTGATCACGCTAAATAAGAACTTAAGAACTAGGAGCAGGAGTAGGCCATCTGGCCCCTCGAGCCTGCTCCACCATTCAATGAGATCATGGCTGATCTTTTGTGGACTCAGCTTCACTTTCCGGCCCAAACACCATAAACCTTTATTCCCTTTATTCTTCAAAAAACTATCTATCTTTATCTTAAAAACATTTAATGAAGGAGCCTCTACTGCTTCACTGGGCAAGGAATTCCATAAATTCACAACCCTTTGGGTGAAGAAGTTTCTCCTAAACTCAGTCCTAAATCTACTTCCCCTTATTTTGAGGCTATGCCCCCTAGTTCTGCTTTCACCCACCAGTGGAAACAACCTGCCCGCATATATCCTGTCTATTCTCTTCATAATCTTATATGTTTCTATAAGATCCCCCCTCATCCTTCTAAATTCCAACGAGTACAGTCCCAGTCTACTCAACCTCTCCTCGTAATCCAACCCCTTCAGCTCTGGGATTAACCTAGTGAATCTCCTCTGCACACCCTCCAGTGCCAGTACGTCCTTTCTCAAGTAAGGAGACCAAAACTGAACACTACTCCAGGTGTGGCCTCACTAACACCTTATACAATTGCAGCATAATCTGCCTAGTCTTAAACTCCATCCCTCTAGCAATGAAGGACAAAATTCCATTTGCCTTCTTAATCACCTGTTGCACCTGTAAACCAACTTTTTGCGACTCATGCACTAGCACACCCAGGTCTCTCTGCACAGCAGCATATTTTAATATTTTATCATTTAAATAATAATCCCTTTTGCTATTATTCCTACCAAAATGGATAACCTCATTTGTCAACATTGTATTCCATCTGCCAGACCCTAGCCCATTCACTTAGCCTATCCAAATCCCTCTGCAGACTTCCAGTATCCTCTGCACTTTTTGCTTTACCACTCATCTTCGTGTCGGCTGCAAACTTGGACACATTGCCCTTGGTCCCCAACTCCAAATCATCTATGTAAATTGTGAACAGTTGTGGGCCCAACACTGATCCCTGAGGGACACCACTAGCTACTGATTGCCAACCAGAGAAACACCCATTAATCCCCACTCTTTGCTTTCTATTAATTAACCAATCCTCGATCAATGCTACTACTTTCCCCTTAATGCCATGCATCTTTATCTTATGCAGCAACCTTTTGTGTGGCACCTTGTCAAAGGCTTTCTGGAAATCCAGATATACCACATCCATTGGCTCCCCGTTATCTACCGCACTGTTAATGCCCTCAAAAAATTCCACTAAATTAGTTAGGCATGACCTGCCCTTTATGAACCTATGCTGCGTCTGCCCAATGGGACAATTTCCATCCAGATGCCTCGCTATTTCTTCCTTGATGATAGATTCCAGCATCTTCCCTACAACCGAAGTTAAGCTCACTGGCCTATAATTACCCACTTTCTGCCTACCTCCTTTTTTTAAACAGTGGTGTCACGTTTGCTAATTTCCAATCCGCCGGGACCACCCCAGAGTCTAGTGAATTTTGGTAAATTATCACTAGTGCATTTGCAATTTCCCTAGCCATCTCTTTTAGCACTCTGGGATGCATTCCATCAGGTCCAGGAGACTGGTCTACCTTTAGCCCCATTAGCTTGCCCATCACAACCTCCTTGGTGATAACAATCCTCTCAAGGTCCTCACCTGTCATAGCCTCATTTCCATCAGTCACTGGCATGTTATTTGTGTCTTCCACTGTGAAGACCGACCCAAAAAACCTGTTTAGTTCCTCAGCCATTTCCTCATCTCCCATTATTAAATCTCCCCTCTCATCCTCTAAAGGACCAATATTTACCTTAGCCACTCTTTTTTGTTTTATGTATTTGTAGAAACTTTTACTATCTGTTTTTATATTCTGAGCACGTTTACTCTCATAATCTATCTTACTCTTCTTTACAGCTTTTTTAGTAGCTTTCTGTTGCCCCCTAAAAATTTCCCAGTCCTCTAGTCTCCCACTGATCTTTGCTACTTTGTATGTTTTTTTCCTTCAATTTGATACTCTCCCTTATTTCCTTAGATATCCACGGTCGATTTCCCCTCTTTTTACCATCCTTCCTTTTTGTTGGTATAAACCTTTGCTGAGCACTGTGAAAAATCACTTAGAAGGTTCTCCACTGTTCCTCAACTGTTTCACCATAAAGTCTTTGCTCCCAGTCTACCGTAGCTAGTTCTTCTCTCATCCCATTGTAATCTCCTTTGTTTAAGCACCAAACACTAGAACTTGATTTTACCTTCTCACCCTCCATCCGTATTTCAAATTCCACCATATTGTGATCGCTCCTTCCGAGAGGATCCCTAACTATGAGATCCTGAATCAATCCTGTCTCATTACACAGGACCTGATCTAGGACCACTTGTTCCCTTGTAGGTTCCATTACATACTGTTCTAGGAAACTATCGCGGATACATTCTATAAACTGCTCCTCAAGGCTGCCTTGACCGACCTCGTTAAACCAATCGACATTTCGATTAAAATCCCCCATGATAACTGCTGTACTATTTCTACATGCACCAGTTATTTCTTTGTTTATTGCCTGCCCCACCATAATGTTACCATTTGGCCCTTAATTGGAGAAAATGAATTGGGTACTCTAAATTTAACAAAAAAAGCAATTAAGGCGGCAATGGAATACTGAGAAGAATTGAACATAAAAGGATGCTCTGCTTTTGTTTTATAGGGCATTGGTGAAGCCATACCTTGAATGGTCTCCTTTTTTCAGGAAGGATATAAATGCATTGGGGGCAGTTCAGAGGAGATTTACTAGATTGATACTTGGAATATGTGGGTTGTCTTAGAAGGAAGGCTGGACAAACAGGGCTGGTGTTCACTGGAGTTTAGAACAGGGTTGACAGATTGAAGTACAAGATTCTGAACAATCTTGACAAAGTAGATGTGGAAAAGCTGGCACAGCAACTCAGATTCCTTGCTTGTGAGGGGGGGTGGGGGTAGAGTAAATATACATTACATCAAATTATTGGCCCAAAAACAGATGGGTCAGGACTGAAAGTTGCCTGATCAATAGAATCATAAATGGAGTTAAATCTTTTGAACATCAGTGCTGTATTTAACTGCTTCAAGTATCGTTTCACATCACTCAGGGAGACATGGTAGCACAGCTCCCAGCCTCGGGTCACTGTCTGTGTGGAGTTTGTACATTCTCCCCGTGTCTGTGTGGGTCTCACCCTCACGATCCAAAGATGTGCACAACCCAAGGGGTAGGTGGACTGGCCATGCTAAATTCAGCGACCTGGGTACAATTCCTGGCTTGGGTCACTGTGCATAGTCTGCATTTTCTCCCAGTGTCTGTGTGGGTTTCCTCCCACAAGTCCTGAAAGATGTGCTGTTAGATGAATTGGCATTCTGAATTTTCCCTCAGTGAACACAAACAGGCACCGGAGTGTGAGGACTCGGGGCTTTCCACAGTAACTTCATTGCTGTATTAATGTATGCCTACTTGTGACACTAATAAAGATCATTAATTGCCCCTTAATTGGGGAAAAAAGATCATTTGACATAATTTAATGTGGCAAACAGATGAAGATCCAAATCTACATACAAAAACTCAATCGGAACCAAAACTTACTTTGTTTTCTACAACAACCACCACCAGACTACATGCTTCCATTGTTCCAGCTCCGCTTTCTGAAACTGACGTCTGCATTTTAGTGGAACCTTCAGTGCTCTGACTGGTTGTATTCCCAGTTTCATTGGCTGAAAGTCAAAACACATTTGATAATAGTTTTGTAACTTAGAAAAGTCTGTTCTCTTAAAATGACATTTCTTCAGCTAATAAATATTGCTCAAAGGGGTTCTGACAAAAGTTACTGGGATTTCAGTATAGATAAGAGTTGCATGTCACAAATAAGAGCTTCCACAAGGAAGAAAATCATGTTTTTTTCCTTATTTTTATTAAGTTTAAATTTAATTAGAAATGCCAACTTGACATTTGGGTAGGTCAGTGTTCTTGGTGGCTCAAAGCCTTGTATTCCTGGGATCCAGTCATCAGTTTTAAATACCTTTGTCTGAACAACAATGAGTGTTGATCGCAGCATAGGATGACAATTACAAGTCGACCACACAGTCAAGAGCAGCAAATCCTCTTGGTGAGGACACCACACTACGCCAAGCCACGTTTATGGAATTTAAATTCGCAAATCATGATGAATTTAGAATTTGAGCTCTGGACTGCTAGTCCAGTATCATAAGGCCATCCTATTATTACTCAACCTGGAGATAAGGTTTCACCTTTCTGTACCGTTTCCTCCCCGCTATTCCAAAGAATGGCTGAAAACAACAATTTATTTAGTTACAAATGCAGACGCCTAGGTAAGCAGAGTGAAATGTGAACCAGGACATATGAATTATTGCTGAAAAAAAAAAAAAAAAAAAATGTTGTTGCAGCTTTTCATCTTGCACTCATCTCACAGGACAGATTTTCAAGAATAGTGAAGGTAGGCTTGTGTTAGGCAGTAGTACAGAATCCATTTGCTGATCTCTCCCAAAAGACAAAACGTTTTGAAATTAAGCCCATTGGCACCATTACACAGATAATATATTCTCTAATCGCTCCTCATAATCAAAATGTCTCATCCTGGAAACCATTTTCATAAATCTTTTCTTCACCCTAACATTCACTCCTTCCTAAACCAGTGCCCTGAACTGGACTCAGTATTACAGCTGAGGTCAAACCGGTGTTTTGATCTTCATAATCTCCTTGTTTTTGTACCATATACTTTAATTGATAGAAGTTCAGGATCCCATATACGCCTTCTAAACTTTTTTTTGGCCTTTGACACCTTGATTTGAGTATATATACACCCAAGTCTCTGATCCTGCATCCATTTCATAATTCTACCTTTTAGTTAACATAAACGGGAGTAGACCATACAACTGCAAACCTGCTCCACCATTCAACATGATCACAGTTGATCTTTGGCCTCAATGCCACTTTCATAATACTTGATCCCGAGACAGCAAAAATATGTCTCAGTCATAAATATGACTGAAATAGGGCAGCACGGTGGTTAGCACTGCTGCCTCACAGCTCCAGGGAACCGGGTTCAATTACGGCTTTGGGGTGTGGAATTTGCACCCCCCCCCCCCAGGTGCTCCGGTTACCTACCACAGTCCAAAGATGTGGTTAGGTGGATTCGCCATGCTAAATTGCGCCGGGTCTGAAATTTTAGGTTGTGTTACTGGGATAGGGTGGAAGCATGGGCTTAAGTAGAGTACTCTTTCCAAGGGCAGGTGCAGACTCGAAGGGCTGAATGGCCTCCTTCTACACTGTAAATTCTATGAAATATACTCAATGATGGAGCACTCGTAACCCTTTGTCCAAAGATTCATAATGCATTGTGGAGAAATTTCTCAGTCCTAAACCTGTTTTCCTCATTAAGAAGTCTTGCAACACCAGGTTAAGTCCAACAGGTTTGTCTCGAATCACTAGCTTTTGGAGCAGAGCTCCTTCATCAGGTGAGTCACCTGATGAAGGAGCTGCGCTCCAAAAGCGAGCGATTCGAAACAAACCTGTTGGACTTGAACCTGGTGTTATAAGACTTCTTAATGTGCCCACCCCAGTCCAATGCTGGCATCTGCACATCATGTTTTCCTCATGTTTGAGATCCAACAACAAGAGTGAATCACATCCTTTTCAACAACACCCATCCTGGCTTCGGAATCAAACATTTCAATGTGGAGATCACCCTTTTCTTGTCCATTAACCAATTTTCTATTCATGCTAATATATTATACCAATTCCATAAGTTCTTCTCTTGCCCATTAATATTTTGTGTGGTCACTTATCAAAAGTCCTTTGGAAATCAAGGATATTTTATTAAACTTCATTTTATGGGATGTAACAATAATAAAAATCTTTATTAGTGTCACAAGTAGGCTTACATTAACACGGCAATGAAATTACTGTGAAAATCCCTTGTCGCCACATTCCAGCGCCTTTCGGGTACACCGAGGGAAAATTCAGAATGCCCAATTCACCCAACAAGCACATCATTCAGGGCTTGTGGGAGGAAATCCGAGTGCCTGGAGGAAACTCACGCAGACACGGGGAGAACGTGCAGCTTGCTAGGCCAGCATTTGTTGCTTATCCTGTTTCCCTCAAAAGGTGATGACGAACCGCTGCAGTCCACGCGTGTAGGTACACTCACTGTGCTACTAGGGTGGGTGCTCCAGGATTTTGACTTAGGTACAGTGAATGCGGTATATTTCCAAGTCAGAATGGTGAGTAATTTGGAGAACTTACAGGTTGTGTTCCCAGGTATCTGCTGCCTATTGCCGAAGGGGCTTTGGAGAGTTCCTGCAGTGCATCTTGTAAATGGTGCTACTATGCGTCTGTCGTGGAGGAAGTGCATGTTTGTGGAATGGGTGCCAATCACATGGGCTGCTTGTCCTGGATGGTGTTGAGCTTGAGTATTGTTGGAACAGCAATCATCCAGGCAAGTGGGGAGCATTCCATCACACACCTGACTTTTGCCTTGTAGACTGGACAAGCTTTGGGGAGTCAGGAGTGGAGATACTCACTGCAGGATTCCTAGCCTCGAACCTGATCTTGTATCAATTTGTTCCCCTTGATTAGCGTTAGGCTAAGCCTCGTAACATGTGGAGGTGGGTTTGACCCTGTGCAGTGCGTCACTCCAGAATCCCCACCCTATTTCGAACCCCAAGTCCTCCTCCCACTTTTCCCTTGTCTCGTCCAGTTGGGTGTCGGTCCCTCTTATCAGTCGTTCGTACACGTCGCTTCAGTTCCCTTTACCTAAAATGTTTGCATCCAGCAATTCCTCTAGTAGGGACTGTCGTGGCGGTCATGGGTATGTCCTTGTTTCTTTTCGCAGAAATTTTTAAGCTGTAGGTATCTGAATTCATTGCCACCTGCTAGTTGAAATCTTTCTGTCAGCTCGTCCAGCATTGTTACCCTGCCGTTTTTGCAGTTGATTCCACGACTGGAGTGTTGCTACCACAACTGGGCTGGTTGAAATGCTTTTTGGGTGTGGCTGGGAGTGCCGCCATGGCTAGGGCCTGGAGGGAGATCCAACATTTTAATTTACTGCCATTTTATTCCATTTGTCCAATCAACGTTTGCTAGTTTTGGGCATTTCAAACTTTTTGGGGGGGGCATTTCAAACTTAAAATGAAAGTCAATTGTATTATCATATTTTCTGCCAGATGAATATTATGACAATGGTTTCATGGTCATCATTAGACTTTTAATTCCAGATTTTTTATTGATTTCAAATTTCACTATCTGCCATGGTGGGATTTGAACCTCCCTGCAGTCTCCACACAGTGAGGAGCACCTTGTATCAGTAGGTCAAAGGCAAGAGCTGAGGCTTCTCATTCACTACATGTTAGATTTGTATACCTGGGCAGTCACACCCACCTGTCCCTGATCACCGATCAACTCCACCAAAGTGTCCAGGTAGCACTCCCTTCCTGCCTTCTGGCTAAGCAACTTGGGAGCAGAAGTTGCTCAAGCTGCAAACATTTATCTGTCCAGACTGCATTGCATTCCACAGATACCCACACATTGCAGTCAAGGTACACCACTGCCCATGTCGGTCTAATCTTAAATGAGTTAACTAGCTAGTATTTAGTAAAATGGTAGCAAGTTACAGACTTCTAGCTTAGGGGCACTTGCCAGTTATTGGTCGGAAAAAAAAGCATCTCCCTTTTTCTCTTCCCAATTTAGCATCTATTCACAAAGCACTCTAATATGCTCACCGTTGCCGAGACGTGTGAAATGATAGATTTAAGGAGAGGAATGAAATGTCATCTGTTACATGTCCGCCCATTTCATCAGCCTGTCACTCTCAGTACTCTCAAAATTGCGTCACTTGAAAGACATCTGTACTCTCAAAATTGTGTCACTTCAAAGACATCCAAGTGTATGCCATTAGTATACATCAAGAAAATCAGTGGCTCCTGTACTGACCCTTGGGTAACGCCACTGTATACTTTCCTCCAGTCCAAAAGCAACTGCTTATCACCACGATTAACAGCTCACTCAACAAACCTTGCATCCAAGTTTGGACTCCAAAAGACAAAGTACTACTACAATATACACATCAACTGCGCTGGCAGCTCTGAAAGACATAACTGGCAGGCAAGAGAAAGAACATGAGGGAATAATCTACTTGACTTTGTCTTCGCCAATCTGTCTGCTAATGTATCTAATTGATAAGATTGACCACTGTACAGTCAAGACTAAGTACCTTCTTAATACGGAGGACATCCTCGATTACAGCATGGAGTGCCACATGACAGGTGGGATGGGAAAGAAAAGGATCTAGTGGCTAAAAACTGGGCATCCATGAAGCCAACAATATTGCATTTTATCAATCTCATGGCATAGTATATTCCCCACTCTTCCAGCACCATCAAGCCAGGCAGAAACCCGCTTTCGACAAGCCATTTAGAACTGCATGCCCAGAGTAGGAAGGTGTGTTCTGGAATGTGAAAGAGTCAAGCGATTCTCACAACCAATATATCAACATTTGGATTTGTCTGCCGCTTTAATGTACTAAGGCTGCACAGGATTGATCATGAAAATCTGACACCAAATCACAAGAAAGTATCAGGAGTGATCAAAAGCCTGATCCAAGGTTGGTTTCAAGGAGTTTTGACCTTCTCATATTAACTGTAGGAAATTTCTGTTCATCCAAAACTGGACATCAGTAAAGCAGCATGAAAAATTAGAGGCAGTGAAGGGGTCGAGAGGGTTCCAGAGGTGTACAGCTGGGTGGCCTCAGCATACGTGTGGTTTTTGGATGCCATCACTGTCAAAACAAAGTTCTACAGTCCTGCCATATCAAGTCGTGAATGGCGAGCAATTAAGAAACTAACAGGAAGAGATGGCCTACTAAATATCTCACTCTCAAAGCCCATCACACAAGTACAAAAAAAGAGTGAAGCATTCACAAACATCTTCCAGAAATATTCAGTGAATAATCCTTGTCTGGGCGACCCTGAGATACTCATCATAGATAATAATGATCAGCCAACTCAATTCATTCTACATGATAAAGAATTTGCGAGCTGCAGTGCATTTACTGAAGGCCTCAAGTGTGGCAACATCCCAGCTATACCGAAGACCTTTACTCCAGAACTAGCTGCGCCTCCAGCTAAGCTGTTCCAGTACAGCTACAGTTCTGGCATCTACCCAACAATAAAGGAAACCAAAAAAAAAATCCAACTTCTGCAATTCCCACCTGTTCCCAATAATCAGCAGAATCATGTAGAAGGTGTCTTTTACAGTACTATGAAATGCAACTTGCCAGAACCCCATTCACAGATGTTCAGTTTGGTTCCGTCAGGGCTATCTGTATCTAGACCCCATTAAAGCCTTCATGCAGGCAAAAAGAAAAACTGCATTCAAGGACAGGAAGAGAAGAAGGTGAGAGTAAATAACATCGACATCCTGTATTTGATAGGATGAGGCACTAAGGAGCTTTAACAAAACGGAAATTAATGAGGATTGGGGAAAACATTTCACTGACTGGAAATCAAAGCCAGCAGAAAGAAATGTGGTTGCTTCACTTTTCAGTAACATTAAGATATTGAATTATGTGCAAGTGATATTGCTTTTTAAAATGCCCTTTCCACTTATAAATTTAGCTATTGGTTTGTGACAAATAGCAGGACTTATTCAACTTTGTATCTTTTCACATAACCCAACTATGCAGGTGTGAAAGATTTTTTACAAGGCACATTTTTCTGCCCTAAAAACCAGGATGAATGACAACCAATACACTGCAACTTACCAGTTTTGAAAATGACCAGGTGAAGGGAATCATCTCTGATGTACGAGACTGCTGCAATGTCATGGATTGGAACTCTGAGGATAATGTCTTCTCCATCTCGCCATACCAGTTTAATATTGTATGCGGACACACTAATCACTGCATCTTGTTCTGGTGTTAGCGGCCCTGGAAGCTGATGTGCCTTCTAAAAAAGATATATCACTTATTAATAGGATGGCATTACTTGAAGTAAATTTTCCAAGGACAAGCTACATCTGACAAGACAATTTCTGCTGAAGAGCTAGTTTTAAATAAGTTACCAATGTCAGCAGTTACAGCACAAATTATAGTTGGCTCTTAATATCACCATAGTGAAGGCAACTTCAGGTGTTAAGATTACATTCCGTAAAATTCCAAAAATATTCTTATATTTAAATTGACTAGATCAGAAACATGATTTTTAAGAACTTATTTCTCCAGTGTCTTACATAACCTCAAGATTATCGAAAGCATTCCACAGCCAGGTTTTAGGTACTATCAAAATATATAGGAATTGCAGCAGCCACACATAGCAGGACCCCACGAACAACAAGATCAAATGACCCGTTATAATTTTTTTAAATTTTAAATTAGTTTTTTAGGCGGGAACAAGAAGTCGACCCGCGGACGTCTGGGAAGACCCTCCCCAATAAATTCTGGTGGAGAGGAAACCCGAGACACTACACGTGTAGTGTCTCCCACCCACCCTCCTCCTCTAACCTAATAATAAAACCCATTGGACTGAGGTAAGTACCATATTTTATTATATTATTATATTTTAGCCAGATCTTGGTAGAAAGTTAGAGGAATGGCAGGGAAGGGAGTGCAATGTTCCTCCTGCAGGATGTTTGAGGTGAGGGATGCAGTTAGTGTCCCTGCTGATTTTACCTGCAGGAAGTGCTGCCATCTCCAGCTCCTCCAAGACCGAGTTAGGGAACTGGAGCTGGAGTTGGAAGAACTTCGGATCATTCGGGAGGCAGAAGGGGTCATAGATAGCAGCTTCAGGGAATTAGTTACACCAAAGATTGGAGATAGGTGGGTAACTGTAAGAGGGACTGGGAAAAAGCAGTCAGTGCAGGGATCCCCTGCGGTCGTACCCCTGAGAAACAAGTATACCGCTTTGGATACTTGTGGGGGGGACGACTTACCAGGGATAAGCCATGGGGTACGGGCCTCTGGCACGGAGTCTGTCCCTGTTGCTCAGAAGGGAAGGGGGGAGAGGAGCAGAGCATTAGTAATTGGGGACTCTATAGTCAGGGGCACAGATAGGAGATTTTGTGGGAGCGTGAGAGACTCACGTTTGGTATGTTGCCTCCCAGGTGCAAGGGTACGTGATGTCTCGGATCGTGTTTTCCGGGTCCTTAGGGGGGAGGGGGAGCAGCCCCAAGTCGTGGTCCACATTGGCACCAACGACATAGGTAGGAAAGGGGACAAGGATGTCAGGCAGGCTTTCAGGGAGCTAGGATGGAAGCTCAGAACTAGAACAAACAGAGTTGTTATCTCTGGGTTGTTGCCCGTGCCACGTGATAGTGAGATGAGGAATAAGGAGAGAGAGCATTTAAACACGTGGCTACAGGGATGGTGCAGGCGGGAGGGATTCAGATTTTTGGATAACTGGGGCTCTTTCTGGGGAAGGTGGGACCTCTACAGACAGGATGGTCTACATCTGAACCTGAGGGGCACAAATATCCTGGTGGGGAGATTTGTTAGTGCTCTTTGGGGGGGTTTAAACTAATGCAGCAGGGGCATGGGAACCTGGATTGTAGTTTTAGGGTAAGGGAGAATGAGAGTATAGAGGTCAGGAGCACAGATTTGACATCGCAGGAGGGGGCCAGTGTTCAGGTAGGTGGTTTGAAGTGTGTCTACTTCAATGCCAGGAGTATACGAAACAAGGTAGGGGAACTGGCAGCGTGGGTTGGTACCTGGGACTTCGATGTTGTGGCCATTTCGGAGACATGGATAGAGCAGGGACAGGAATGGATGTTGCAGGTTCCGGGGTTTAGGTGTTTTAGTAAGCTCAGAGAAGGAGGCAAAAGAGGGGGAGGTGTGGCGCTGCTAGTCAAGAGCAGTATTACGGTGGCGGAGAGGATGCTAGATGGGGACTCTTCTGCCGAGGTAGTATGGGCTGAAGTTAGAAACAGGAAAGGAGAGGTCACCCTGTTGGGAGTTTTTTATAGGCCTCCTAATAGTTCTAGGGATGTAGAGGAAAGGATGGCGAAGATGATTCTGGATATGAGCGAAAGTAACAGGGTAGTTATTATGGGAGATTTTAACTTTCCAAATATTGACTGGAAAAGATATAGTTTGAGTACAATAGATGGGTCGTTTTTTGTACAGTGTGTGCAGGAGGGTTTCCTGAAACAATATGTTGACAGGCCAACAAGAGGCGAGGCCACGTTGGATTTGGTTTTGGGTAATGAACCAGGCCAGGTGTTGGATTTGGAGGTAGGAGAGCACTTTGGGGACAGTGACCACAATTCGGTGACGTTTACGTTAATGATGGAAAGGGATAAGTATACACCGCAGGGCAAGAGTTATAGCTGGGGGAAGGGCAATTATGATGCCATTAGACATGACTTGGGGGGGATAAGGTGGAGAAGTAGGCTGCAAGTGTTGGGCACACTGGATAAGTGGGGCTTGTTCAAGGATCAGCTACTGCGTGTTCTTGATAAGTATGTACCGGTCAGACAGGGAGGAAGGCGTCGAGCGAGGGAACCGTGGTTTACCAAGGAAGTGGAATCTCTTGTTAAGAGGAAGAAGGAGGCCTATGTGAAGATGAAGTGTGAAGTTTCGGTTGGGGCGATGGATAGTTACAAGGTAGCGAGGAAGGATCTAAAGAGAGAGCTAAGACGAGCAAGGAGGGGACATGAGAAGTATTTGGCAGGAAGGATCAAGGAAAACCCAAAAGCTTTCTATAGGTATGTCAGGAATAAGCGAATGACTAGGGAAAGAGTAGGACCAGTCAAGGACAGGGATGGGAAATTGTGTGTGGAGTCTGAAGAGATAGGCGAGATACTAAATGAATATTTTTCGTCAGTATTCACTCAGGAAAAAGATAATGTTGTGGAGGAGAATGCTGAGCCCCAGGCTAATAGAATAGATGGCATTGAGGTACGTAGGGAAGAGGTGTTGGCAATTCTGGACAGGCTGAAAATAGATAAGTCCCCGGGACCTGATGGGATTTGTCCTAGGATTCTATGGGAGGCCAGGGAAGAGATTGCTGGACCTTTGGCTTTGATTTTTATGTCATCATTGGCTACAGGAATAGTGCCAGAGGACTGGAGGACAGCAAATGTGGTCCCTTTGTTCAAAAAAGGGGAGCAGAGACAACCCCGGCAACTATAGGCCGGTGAGCCTCACGTCTGTAGTGGGTAAAGTCTTGGAGGGGATTATAAGAGACAAGATTTATAATCATCTAGATAGGAATAATATGATCAGGGATAGTCAGCATGGCTTTGTGAAGGGTAGGTCATGCCTCACAAACCTTAGAGTTCTTTGATAAGGTGACTGAACAGGTAGACGAGGGTAGAGCAGTTGATGTGGTGTATATGGATTTCAGCAAAGCGTTTGATAAGGTTCCCCACGGTAGGCTATTGCAAAAAATACGGAGGCTGGGGATTGAGGGTGATTTAGAGATGTGGATCAGAAATTGGCTAGCTGAAAGAAGACAGAGGGTGGTGGTTGATGGGAAATGTTCAGAATGGAGTACAGTCACAAGTGGAGTACCACAAGGATCTGTTCTGGGGCCGTTGCTGTTTGTCATTTTTATCAATGACCTAGAGGAAGGCGCAGAAGGGTGGGTGAGTAAATTTGCAGACGATACTAAAGTCGGTGGTGTTGTCGATAGTGTGGAAGGATGTAGCAGATTACAGAGGGATATAGATAAGCTGCAGAGCTGGGCCGAGAGGTGGCAAATGGAGTTTAATGTAGAGAAGTGTGAGGTGATTCACTTTGGAAGGAATAACAGGAATGCGGAATATTTGGCTAATGGTAAAGTTCTTGAAAGTGTGGATGAGCAGAGGGATCTAGGTGTCCATGTACATAGATCCCTGAAAGTTGCTACCCAGGTTGATAGGGTTGTGAAGAAGGCCTATGGAGTGTTGGCCTTTATTGGTAGAGGGATTGAGTTCCGGAGTCGGGAGGTCATGTTGCAGCTGTACAGAACTCTGGTACGGCCGCATTTGGAGTATTGCGTACAGTTCTGGTCACCGCATTATAGGAAGGACGTGGAGGCTTTGGAGCGGGTGCAGAGGAGATTTACCAGGATGTTGCCTGGTATGGAGGGAAAATCTTATGCGGAAAGGCTGATGGACTTGAGGTTGTTTTCGTTGGAGAGAAGAAGGTTAAGGGGAGACTTAATAGAGGCATACAAAATGATCAGGGGGTTGGATAGGGTGGACAGTGAGTGCCTTCTCCCGCGGATGGAAATGGCTGGCACGAGGGGACATAACTTTAAACTGAGGGGTAATAGATATAGGACAGAGGTCAGAGGTAGGTCCTTTACGCAAAGAGTAGTGAGGCCGTGGAATGCCCTACCTGCTACAGTAGTGAACTCGCCAACATTGAGGGCATTTAAAAGTTTATTGGATAAACATATGGATGATAATGGCATAGTGTAGGTTGAATGGCTATTGTTTCGGTGCAACATCGTGGGCCGAAGGGCCTGTACTGCGCTGTATTGTTCTATGTTCTATAATGATATCGGTCGAGGGATAAAATGTGAGTTACACCACGAGGAGAATTCCGTTATTTTGAAAGTATATTTTACATCTACCCAAGTGGGCAGTCAGAGCATTAGTTGGTAGCACTTTCAACTCATCACTAACATGTCAGTCTCCCCAAAAGTCAGCAGGTTTATCAAGTAAACTGAACCATAGAAATCAAATCAGTAATAAACACTTTTAAGCATTCTTAGCCGTGACACGAGCTGAAGGAAATGGGGGGGGGGGGAAAAGAGTGGACAAGGTGAACAAATACTCCAAAAGCAGGATCATTTCATAGGAAGTAATGAAATCATCGCACTACAAAGAACAAAGAACAAAGAAATGTACAGCACAGGAACAGGCCCTTCGGCCCTCCAAGCCCGCGCCGACCATACTGCCCGACTAAACTACAATCTTCTACACTTCCTGGGTCCGTATCCTTCTATTCCCATCCTATTCATATATTTGTCAAGATGCCCCTTAAATGTCCCTATCGTCCCTGCTTCCACTACCTCCTCCGGTAGCGAGTTCCAGGCACCCACTACCCTCTGCGTAAAAAACTTGCCTCGTACATCTACTCTAAACCTTGCCCCTCTCACCTTAAACCTATGCCCCCTAGTAATTGACCCCTCTACCCTGGGGAAAAGCCTCTGACTATCCACTCTGTCTATGCCCCTCATAATTTTGTAGACCTCTATCAGGTCGCCCCTCAACCTCCTTCGTTCCAGAGAGAACAAACCGAGTTTATTCAATCGCTCCTCATAGCTTATGCCCTCCATACCAGGCAACATTCTGGTAAATCTCTTCTGCACCCTCTCTAAAGCCTCCACATCCTTCTGGTAGTGTGGCGACCAGAATTGAACACTATACTCCAAGTGTGGCCTAACTAAGGTTCTATACAGCTGCAACATGACTTGCCAATTCTTATACTCAATGCCCCGTCCAATGAAGGCAAGCATGCCGTATGCCTTCTTGACTACCTTCTCCACCTGTGTTGCCCCTTTCAATGACCTGTGGACCTGTACTCCTAGATCTCTTTGACTTTCAATACTCTTGAGGGTTCTACCATTCACTGTATATTCCCTACCTGCATTAGCCCTTCCAAAATGCATTACCTCACATTTGTCCGGATTAAACTCCATCTGCCATCTCTCCGCCCAAGTCTCCAGACAACCTAAATCCTGCTGTATCCTCAGACAGTCCTCATCGCTATCCGCAATTCCACCAACCTTTGTGTCGTCTGCAAACTTACTAATCAGACCAGTTACATTTTCCTCCAAATCATTTATATATACTACAAACAGCAAAGGTCCCAGCACTGATCCCTGTGGAACACCACTGGTCACAGCCCTCCAATTAGAAAAGCATCCCTCCATTGCTACCCTCTGCCTTCTATGGCCTAGCCAGTTCTGAATCCACCTTGCCAGCTCACCCCTGATCCCGTGTGACTTCACCTTTTGTACTAGTCTACCATGAGGGACCTTGTCAAAGGCCTTACTGAAGTCCATGTAGACAACATCCACTGCCCTACCTGCATCAATCATCTTAGTGACCTCCTCGAAAAACTCTATCAAGTTAGTGAGACACGACCTCCCCTTCACAAAACCGTGCTGCCTCTCACTAATACGTCCATTTGCTTCCAAATGGGAGTAGATCCTGTCTCGAAGAATTCTCTCCAGTAATTTCCCTACCACTGAAGTAAGGCTCACCGGCCTGTAGTTCCCGGGATTATCCTTGCTACCCTTCTTAAACAGAGGAACAACATTGGCTATTCTCCAGTCCTCCGGGACATCCCCTGAAGACAGCGAGGATCCAAAGATTTCTGTCAAGGCCTCAGCAATTTCCTCTCCAGCCTCCTTCAGTATTCTGGGGTAGATCCCATCAGGCCCTGGGGACTTATCTACCTTAATATTTTTTAAGACACCCAACACCTCGTCTTTTTGGATCACAATGTGACCCAGGCTATCTACACCCCCTTCTCCAGACTCAACATCTACCAATTCCTTCTCTTTGGTGAATACTGATGCAAAGTATTCATTTAGTACCTCGCCCATTTCCTCTGGCTCCACACATAGATTCCCTTGCCTATCTTTCAGTGGGCCAACCCTTTCCCTGGCTACCCTCTTGCTTTTTATGTAAGTGTAAAAAGCCTTGGGATTTTCCTTAACCCTATTTGCCAATGACTTTTCATGACCCCTTCTAGCCCTCCTGACTCCTTGCTTAAGTTCCTTCCTACTTTCCTTATATGCCACACATGCTACAAAGAAAGTAAATTGTTTATATGGCCATGTACAGAAAATCAGCAACAAACATGTACCCAAGTTGAAAATAAAGGCAGTACATCAAGGCAGAAGGGTAGAGTGGGAACTTGTACTGAAGTAAAGGTTATGAACTTCACAAAAGAAATAAAACAAGTGAGCTAGAAGCATATATTCAGCGGAAAGAAAATATAATAGCTAAATCAGGGACCTGGCTAAAAGGTAGGTATGATTGGAACCTAAATTTTCCACGCTATAGGAGCTTAAGAAAGTGGCAGTAATGTTGATGAAAAACAACTGTAGCATAGGAACAGAATATTAGTAAAGATCAAATGCCGGTGGCAACAGCATGGACGGTACAAAGTAATAGAAAGGATGAGAAAACGCAGATCGGAGTCATCTACATTTCTTCTGACAGTAGCAAAGCTGCATGCTGGGGAGGGAGTAAGATTGAGAAGCAAAGTAAAAGCATAAAGAACATTCCAGAGAACTCTCCCGAATACAACGTATTTTAGAAGAAGTCAGGAATAACGCTATTTACAGTCAAGTAAATAATTGAATTATTCAATAATCTTAAGCAGGTTATTCATGTGGTATGATAATTGTCTTGATATCAAATTCTGAGGGGTTAAGATTTTTATATTTAGGAAAAAACTGCAAAAGCTACAAGAATAAATTGACCCAATAATCTGGGCTGAACATCAATGTGCATCAGTAGGAAATTTAAGGAAGTTTTTTTGTACAGATCAAAATTAGTAATTGGATCATAAATGATCCACAGGTGCAGTTAAGCAAACATATTTAACAAAGGTAGGAATCAGTATCAAGTTGAAAAGAAAGGTTTGCACAAAACTAAAAAAATTGAAGACTCAGCAAACTGGGAAAGCCAAAAACGGATAGAAAGTAATGAGGGCTACAAAAAAGACTTGCAAGGGACATAATCAACAGATGTCATATTTATTTAAAAATAGTGGTGGTGGGGAAGGGAGAGAAGGTGGGCCTATTAAACACAGATGCACAGGATACGAAGGTAATAAAGAAATGGCACACTTGTATCCATTTCACAGTAAGAGAGCAAAATAACAGCAGCATGAGCTAGCAAAGGCTAGGGGAGGAACGGATTCAAATTTAATACAGAAAATTTCACTTTTCATAATTTTCCATTTGTGAATTTTACTGAGGATAGGAAAATGAAGACATTACTTTTTTTATTCGTTTACAGGATGTGGGCGTCGCCAGAATTTATTGCCAATCTCTAGTCATCCTTCAGAAGGTGGTGGTGAGTTGCCTTCTTGAACCGCTGCAGTCCTTGAGTTGTAGGTATACCCACTGTGCAGTTAGGGAGGGAGTTCCCTATTTAAGTAGAGGGAGAAAGCAGGAAATTATATACCTCAGTTTAAGTGTCAGCTGTGTGGAATGGTGAGTGATAGATTGACTGAGCACTTAAAAGTCTTAGCTGATCAGTCAGTGTGAACTTGGAAGGCTAGGTCATGTTTACCTAGTCTAATGGAGTTCTTTTTGAAGAGACCACTACCACTGTCATGGGAGCATCTATTGGGACTTCCCAGAACATGTATGACAGATTTGTACATATAGAATTGGAAGTAACCTTGTAATAGTCAATGACTGGTTGGGAGCTGGGACAGAGTACGATTAAAAGGAACATATTTCGATTGAGACACAGCAGCGCACAATGCAATTAAAATAACTCAACCAATAACAGCCCAGACTGTCGAAGGAGGGAAATGCATTAAAATTCAGAAGCACGCCACAGTACAGACACCTGGTTGCAAGAGGATAGAGATGGTGAGGGTGATCATTGGATTAGATACAAAAGGCACAAACAGCAGAAACGCAGCAAAGTTTAACAACCACTCCTCTTTAAATCATTGATCCACTGGGACCAAGCCTGTGAAACGCAGGGGCAGCTGAAGAAATTCTGATAACTGGTATTTCTGGATTTCGAAGTTTCAGACTGGTGAGGTTGCAGTGTTATGTTCAGAATCAACCTTTCTTTCATTATTTTGAACTTTTTCACCTCAGTCTTTGATTTTTCACAAGCCTGTGAAGTGGAGGGTCAATTCACCCACCATGTATTCTGAACCCTGTATCACAAGTATTGTATATTAAAGCAAAGTTATGCTTCAGGTGTACAGTGCTATGGTCAGGCATCTTGAGTACTGCATTCAGGAAGGATATACTGGCTGTGGATGAGGTACAATGCAGATTAATCATAATATCTGGGTTTTAATTGAGGATTGGCTTCATTGTAATCTCATTGAGTTGCTTTAAGTTAAACAAATTTCCAGTACATAGAGAAGCTGTTTTCTCTCGTGAAATAAGCAGGCAATTTTAATTAGTGTTAGTCTATTCAAGAGTAAAATCAGTTAACACTCTTTCATACCAGGCATAACGAAAGTCTGGAATTCCCTCCCAAAAAAAAAGGCAGTGAAAGCTAACTCATTTGGAATTTAGGAACAAGGTTGATAGTTTTAAAAAAATAGTCAAGGGGTTCAAAGGATACAAATGAAAGATGTGTAAACAAAGTTGAGGAACAGATCACGTATTGGTTAATGTATCATGGAACAGGCGTGAAGGGTTGAGTGGGCCACTCCCTTAACATCTATGGGTGATAGCAAAAAGAAAGTGTTTTCAATCTGGACAGCTATTCATTCAATGACTGTGGACACATCACCATCTACTATAGTGGAGCTGATTTGCAATGCACCTTGGGACTAAACAGCGCAATGACACATCACACGATAAATAATGGCCCAGTCCAGTCTGGAACCACATCCCTGCAAGGTGTCAATGCCCCTTAGGAGGCAAAGAAAAGCAATTTAAAAAAAGTTCATCAAGCAATACATGATAAATCTTAGTCACAACCATCTAATTTAACAAATCTTAGACGTTTGTAATCTTTTAAGTACTTTTTAACCAGGTTGAAATTTAGTGTGGTTTATTATTGCCAGTATTCTATCTACTGGTAAAACCAAACACCTACTAGGGTCACAACAGAACATCTTTGTTTATGTGTTGAGTCATGATTTAACAAGACTGGCTCAAAATCCCAAGCCTTGACTTTCAAGGTAGACCTAGCTTTATTTCTAAGTAACCATCCCAAACATTACCCATTTACATAGCATTACTCACTCTTGCATTATCCAACAAGTGCAATATCTCAGTTCGACTGGATGGATTCAGGTACCCAGGCACTGAAGTGAGTTGTCCTAAATACTGAAAAGAAAAAGAGACTGTTGAATGCAGGCAAATAAAAGTTAAATTACTGAAAAAAAGACATTGAACAATCAAAGTAATATCTATTATACACATCAGCATTTTATAGCAGTTTTAACAGAAGACTAAATATGAATTTATTATATTTGAATGGCATAAAACATACATGGTGCAATTTAAGCAATTTTAATTCTTTATGAAGGAAGTCCTCAAACGTGATTATTTGCTTCAAGAATATTTTGACACCAAGACAGTCCCATCGTCCTGGTTCTCCAGGTGGCTCTAAATTCACTCTTGAAAACTAGCCACATTCCTGAGGAAATGGCCCACTCCTAGAATATTCAGAATGACAGCAATTATTTGGGAACGATTGCAGACAAAAAATTAAGATTAGATTATGTATATAGATATTGCTTCAGTGCCAAAACTTATGCTCTCCTGACCTGAAGGAATAAGTCTCTGGGCAAAATTCCTTTTAAAAGATTTGCTTTAGCAACCGGACTTCAGAGGCCCCCCTGCTGAATTATGCAGGTTGACTAAATGTTCTGTACACTGAAGTGATGAAAGAAGGAGCTGAACTGTTAATTATATATGGAGTCAGAATTTGCAGCAGCAGCATCTAAGAATCTGTCAATGGAGATGCCTTTGCATCCTTATTGGCCAAAGTTGAAGAAACCAGGGTCTCTAGGGTCCAAGTAACAGGCAAACACCAGGATACCGCTTTAGGTGACGAGATTTAAGGATTGGGAAATAAACAAAAGGTGGTCCGAATAGGCGGATTAATTAAATGCCTAATCAGGAACAAAAAGCAAACTACGCAGAAGAAACAAACATTGAATCGAGACATAAGAGTCAGAAAAAAAAAAGGGTCAAATTTTAAAATCTGACTTTTAAATCTCAGTACAATTTTGAAATTTGAAGGAAATTGACTGAACATGTATAAAAAATAATTTTCAGTGCCAGAGAGATTGATTAGCAATTAATATTTGGAAATTTAAAAAATAGTACTTATGCTAATTACGACAGCAAAATATCTACTGTTCAAATATAGCAACTTCATGTCATTCAGTACGAAGTAAACAGCAAAAATGTCACTTTCGCAAACCCAAGAAAGAATGGTGCAACTTGGACTGGAACATTTGGATATTCACATTTAACTGCACATCTGTCCCTCACCAAAAGTTGTTGTACCATTTATGCATAAATAACGACAAGTAGCATTACCCTCACCATTGTTGTTACAGCAAATTATGGCCCATTATGTTGTCAGAAAACAACCAAGTGGGGAGACAGGATGCAACTATATTCTTTCAACTCAAGCCTCTGGTGTCAAATCCAAACAAGACCAACTTAATGCAACTCTTCAGCATCGAAACAGACTCAAGATATATTTTTAAACTTCAAAAGACAGTAACTACAGAATTTATAACATTTTATATTAGTGTGGACCTCCCAGCCCCATCCCAAGGACGTAAACAAGTTTGTGTATTAATACGCCACCAGGTCATTTGTTTTTAAATTATGTTTTCCCATATTGCCTGAGCACCTGAGGTGGCCACAGGAGAGTTGTTTTTAAAATTACTGTGGTCACAGGAGAGTTTTTAAATTATGTTTTCCCATATTGATTTTCACCTTTCCCAGTAGATTTACTGGCTGCATGTGTGTGTGTGTGTGTGTGGCTGTGTGTGTGGTGTGGGGGCAGTACTTGAAAATGAAATGAAAATCGCTTATTGTCTCAAGTAGGCTTCAAATGAATTTACTGTGAAAAGCCCCTAGTCGCCACATTCCCAACTGTCCCAAAGAAGTGGTTGCGGTAACTTGACCACAAAAAGGTAGTTGAAACATTAGTCTTAAAGTTAATCCTCTTTTTAATAAGCAAAAATAACAAAGTTTAAAATACAGTATGGACTCAAACAGGAGCAATAGCTGAACATTGAATTAGAACCCTGCTGATGCTATTAGTTCAACTGAACTGGTGAGCAAAGAAGTAGGTTGAGTATCTGTGCATGAGTGTCCATCTCCAGAAGGCGAGTCCACTGGAAAGCCTGCTCCAACAGTTGTTTAATTTCCACTGTGCTATCTGAAACTTTTCCTGTCCCCAAGTCGTGGCATAGATGAACAAGATCTTGATGCCTGCAGACAATTCTTCCATTGTCCAATTTCACTGCCAAAGATACTGGACCACTTTGGTTTAGAATAACTCCAGGTAGCCAACGTTGGATACTGCCAAAATCACAATCGTTCAAGTTACAGCGGCTTTTAATGATAATGATATCTCCTTCTGCTTTACTGGTCTTTTACTTTGACATCAAGATGTAGCAGATCCAGGTGAGACTTTGGTCTTCTATCCATCAATAATTCAGCTGGCGAGGGTCCCGTAGTTACTTGCGGTGGAAACAACCCTGGTCCCTAAATTATCACCTGCTATCCTCTTCAATTCTTCCTTCAATGACTTAACAGCTTGCTATGCTAAACCATTTGAAGCTGGATGAAAAGGCACAATACGTATATAGCGTATTCCATTCCTTTGCATAAACTCTTGGAACAACTCGCTCATAAATGTTGTACCATTATCATAAACGAGAGAATCAGCTAACCCACGAGTTGCAAAGACTTGGGGTAGCTTCTTTCTTTGTCAATGGGAACTGTAAAGTTGCTCATGTATACGTCTAGTCACTTAAAATGTGCATACACGATGATGAAAATCATGTGATCCATGCAAGGATCTGCAAAATCCACACCAAAGTCTCGACCAAGGTGATAAGGCCATTCCCAAGGATGTAATAGTGCAAGTGGCACCATCTTCTGGCTAAATTATGATGCAGAACAGGATTTCACTTATCCTGGTCCAGATTAGGCCAAACATTCACTCAAGGCATCTGGGATGGGCCTCATGAAATTCATCCATTATTTGCGAATGATCAGGGGTGGAATGAGCACCAAAATATGCAACCATCCTACACACTTGACTCGTATTTGCACCTCACATAAGGCTTCAACCCACCATTTATGTTAAATGGCCATCCTTGCATCAGAAATCTTTAAAATGTGACAAAATAAGATAGCTGTCCCTGCACTGCTTAATTTGTTTAGCACTCACTGGAAATTGTGAAAGTCTCTAGTAAGAAAATATTGGTGCCATTTTATATGATGAACTGGTGAACAAATGACCATGGAGCTACTGATGGAATATTCTTACCGCAAAAACGATAGCTGGACCTTTTGTCCAATTGCAAATACTCCTTTTCAGCTTTTGCCGGTGTTCTAGTATGGGTTTTTCGGATCCATCTTCTATTACCTGAAAAGGTACCACCGCCACACTATAGGACGAGGCAACGCATGACAGAATACATTCCCTGTCTGGATCAAAATGGACTTGCAGACTTATGATTTCTGCAGCACTTTCATATCTTTCAAAGTATTCTTCTGTGCAGACTCTCACTTGATTTGTGAAGTAATAAATACAGTGGAGCCAACATTGGAAACAAGTCTGGCAAAAAAGTCCCATAATAATTTATTCAAACCCACAAGTGACCAGAGCTCAGCCACATTCCTGGGCTCCAGAGCAATCTTAAAAATCACTCAAAATATTCCCTTCCACAGGAGATAAGCCTTGTGCAGTGACTCTGTGGACTATACTCCACACCGGTGCCCCCAAAAATACATTTACCTCACTTCAGACGCAATCCCACCTTGGAAAACCTTTTATAACTCGATCCAGGTTGCTGAGGTGCTCCTCCTCAGTCTTACCAGGAATTACATATCAGTTAGATTGCAATGTGAGGAATGCCTTTCAACAGTTTGTCCATCGTCCCCTGAAGATGGCCGGACTGGAAGATATGTAAAAAAACCCAAACAATTATACTTGAACAACCTTTTATCCGCACAATACCATCACAAGAACAGGAAAGCACAGGAACAATTGGAGCTGCCAAACATGGAAATGGAATGGATTAATGATTCCTAGCCTTTGCAGCTGCTGCATCTCTACCTCCACTTTGACTTTCATGGGGCAGAGTACTATCCTCAAGTTTGAAAAAGCGAGTAGTCGCTTGGAGGATCTATGAACTTAACTGCAGTGCCCTACAATGTACCCAGTTCGTCTCTACCTCAGGATATTTCTGAATGACGTCTCCTGTCACTTGTGCTTACTCACCCCAGTTCAGCTGAATTTTTCTGAGCCAGGCACGCCTGTAGACTACGTCCATGCCATTTTACAACCAGGAACCGTGCGCTTGCTTCTTGGCTGCAATATCTGCCTCGACCGCTCAATCAATTGTATAGTCTCACCGGTGTACGTCCAAAGGTTGAGTCCTGCCTAAAGGCTGGTGCCTGCTTAGAGCCTCAAATCTGCCTGAAGGTCTCCTCTCCAATTACTGATGCAGCGGCTCCCGTGTTCATGTCCACCTTGATATTCTGTCCATCAACCTACACTGTTGCATAAATAGGCCCCTCACTCTAACGTCGTAATAGTGCTCCTCTGCCTGGTGAGCTTTCTAAGCGATGCACCATCGACTGAGATTTCCTTGCTCAGTCTTCGACTTTCTCTTAGCAACCTGGCACTCATTAAATGGCCCTTCTTGTTGCACTCGTGACAAAGTGTCCAGAAACCTGCAATGATTTGCACTGTGTGACCCTCCCATGCCTGAAACATTCCATTGTCTTCACCATTTTAGTTGCAGCTTCTTTCTTTACTTGCTGCAATATATTCGTCTGCACGCCACCATTGGTCGTCTGAATACATTTTGCATTATTGGCAGCCATTTCTATGCCAAGAGAAATTTCTCGAGCCTTCTTAAGAGTGACCTCTCCCAGTAAATGCTGCCTTCTTTAATGCCACAAACTAGTCAGTCCTGAAGCATATCTTCCAAAACAGCTCGCAATGTTCAGAGAGCTGGTGCAATTCAGCAACAAGGTTAGCTATAGACCGTCCAGTCTTCAAAAAAATGAGTGAGGAATTTGTAAGATTGTACAATTAAGGAGGGCTTAGGATTGTGGGGATTCTGAACATGTAACTAAATCTGCAAATGAAAAGTATCCCAGTTTCCATGGTATAGCTAAATTTATCTCTAGCCTGTCGGGTTTCGTCGCATACACACCAGAAGGAATTGAGTGCGTGCGAGCCTTGTCTGCAATCCCATTTGCTAAGAGAACTGGTTTCAACCTTTCCACATATTCAGTCCAGTTCTTGTTCTCTTCCACAAATTGACTGATCGGCCCAAATATAGCCATGGTGTTGCCAACTAGTCTACTGTTGGTTAATTTAGCAAAACTTTCTGTTGAACATGTGGAGTCTTCGAAGATTTTATTCTCATCGCCAAAAAGATGTGGTTGACCACAAAAAAGTCGCTGAAACATTAATATACACGAGTGATAACTAATGACATTACAGCATTTATATAATACAATTGACAATGGTTTGAAATATAATGCATAATAACGTACTCTATAACAGTTGTTTTGAGCTGCCTTCTTGGCCCACTGCAGTCCACGGGACATAGGTACACCCACAGTGCTGTTAGGGAGGGAGTTCCAAGAGTTTGACCGTGATAGTGAAGGAACAATGATATTGTTTAACTTGGAAAGAAACTTGTAGTTGGAGGTGTTCCCATATATCATGGCAGTGAAGGAGAAAAGGGAAGAGAGAAAGCAGAGAAGTGGGCAGACCTTTATCATTTGGCAGTTCCACACTTCCAAAGAATTCAAGCAGCAGATTGCAGACAGGTTCATTTATCCTTATAATATGAAAAAGTTTACCGATTGTGCTAATTGCACAAGCTCCTTTCATTCAGTTAAATATTTGCCATCTATTTTTGGAGTCTCTTACGACCAAATTCAGCAGTTCAGGAAGTGGAGACCCTGATGGGAATGCATATTGTCCTATTTTTCTACAGATCAATCTCACTCCTAAAGCAAGGTGGCAACAAAAGTGGGCTTTCTATTTTAAGGGGTTGGACCATGTGCTCATGAAATGTCTTAAGACTGCAGATCTGCGATACTCATCAGGTAGCGTATCCTAATAAAATCAAGTTTCTACGCTCAGGATGTGGCTACTTCACCTCAGCACCAACATTTTTAAATATCCATCAATCAAAGAACTCCATTATTTTGAGCAGTTAGCCAAGTGTTCCAATGGGGCATGGAGCAGAGTTGGGATGGTTAGAAATCTGGGTAGACTTTATTGTTGCCAGACTTACATCCCTAAAAAAAAAGGCATGTTGAAGCTGTGTCTCGAACTCATAAGGGCGTCATGTAAGAATACTTAAATAAGGGAAAAACAAGTATAGTGTGAGATTTGTGATTATTGATTGGTGGTGTTGCCATGGAGAATGCAGTATTTGATGGTGACTGACAGTTAACTGCCAAGCATCATTTGAAACCAGGTGGCCTTGACCCTGGTTGTGAAGGCATTGCTCCAAGAATTAGTTAATGAATGGCTGTCACTTGTTGTGCTGAAACAGGTACAATGCATGTATATGTTCTTTCCATCTGCAAAGGACAGGGCCCTGTGTATTAACATATGTAGCTTCCTTCCTGCATATGCAAATGTACCAAAGGGAACTGGTCAAAGGCTGAAAGGGACATCATTCCCATTCATGAATTTGCGTGATATACAGCGCAAAATGATCAGATCATGGTGCCATTATCCCACAGGAGCCTTTGATACGGCCTATTTCTGCTTCAAGCTTGTATGGTTAGCAAAGAGCTTGGGGCCTATTTACAAGGTTGCCGATAAGACCAAACTTGGAACATGTGGAATCCCAACGTGATACTGACTAATGAAAGTAGGCTACGGTAGAGAATTGCCTGGCAGATTTCTCAACTAGTCAGTCAATGAAGAGAAGATCATTTGATTGCACCATTATTAAGGTTGCTGTAAATCGAGCCATTTGTTAGGAAGTTAGACAAAGGAGAACCAGTGGACAAGTTGCATTTAGATTTCCAGAAGGCCTTTGACAAGGTGCCACATAGGAGACTGTTAAATAAGTTAAGAGCCCATGGTGTTAAGGGTAAGATCTTGGCATGGTTAGAGGATTGGCTGTCTGGCAGAAGGCAGAGAGTGGGGATAAAGGGGTCTTTGTCAGGATGGCAACCGCTGACTAGTGGTGTGCCTCGGGGCTTGGTGCTGGGGTCACAACTTTTCTCAATATACATTAATGATCTGGAGGAAGGAACTGAAGGCACTGTTGCTAAGTTTGCAGATGATACAAAGGTCTGTAGAGGGACAGGTAGTATTGAGGAAGCAGGCGGGCTGCAGAAGGACTTGGACAGGCTAGGAGAGTGGGCAAACAAGTGGCAGATGAAATACAATGTGGAAAAGTGTGAGGTTATGTACTTTGGAAGGAGGCACAAACTATTTTCTAAATGGGGAAAAGCTTAGGAAATCAGAAGCACAAAAGGTCTTGGAAGTCCATGTTCAATATTCTCTTCCGCGCAGGTTCAGTCAGCAGTTAGGAAGGCAAATGCAATGTTAGCATTCATGTCAAGGGGGCTAGAACACAAAGCCCCATTTGAAGTTTTTTGAGCAGTTTTGGGCTCCGTATCTAAGGAAGGATGTGCTGGGCTTGGAAATGGTCCAGAGGAGGTTCACAAGAATGATCCCTGGAATGAAGAGCTTGTCAGATGAGGAATGGTTGAGGACTCTGGGTCTGTACGCGTTGGGAGTTTAGAAGGACAAGGGGGGATCTTATTGAAACTTACAGGATACTGCGAAGCCTGGATAGAGTGGACATGGAGAGGATGTTTCCGCTAGTAGCAAGACCGAGAACCAGGGGACACAATCTCAGACTAAAGGGACGATCCTAAAACAGAGATGAGGAGGAATTTCTTCAGCCAGAGGGTGGTGAATCTGTGGAACTCTTTGCCGCAGAAGGCTGTGCAGGCCAAATCATTGTCTTTTAGACAGATAGACAGGTTCTTAATTAATAAGAGGATCAGGGGTTATGGGGGTGAGAAAATATCAGTCAGGATTGAAAGGCGGAGCAGACTCGATGGGTCGAGTGGCCTAATTCTGCTCCGATGTCTTATGGTCTAAGCTGCAGAACGAACATCCACATTGTTCATTTTGTTTGGTGGCTCCTTCTCGGAGTCAGCTGACTATATAAATTTAATCTGTCTGGACCCTACATTTCAGTTCTGCCACTATTTGTACTTTCTCATGCATTTAGACACGTGCACAAAACATCCAGGCTTCGGCTGACAAGTGGCAAGTAAAATAAATACCACACAAGTGCCAGGCAGATACCAACTCCAACGAGAAAATCTAACCACCATCCCTTGACATTCAATGGCATCGTAAGAAGTCTTACAACACCAGGTTAAAGTCCAGCTCTTTGGAGTCACTAGCTTTCGGAGCGCAACTCCTTCACAGGAGTCTGAAGGAATACTGTCACGAATGAATAGAAGAAAAAATCATTTTCCTGAAACGTCAAGCTTCCTCCACCCAACGCAATAGTAGAACAAAACATTCTCCCAATATAATTTACATTTTGTTGCTCCTCACTTGACCATGTTTAGTTCTTCACTGAACGCTTCCATCTCAGAAGTATATTATATGAGGCGCATGGAAAGAGTGGATGGGCAGGCACTCTTTCCCAGGGTGGAGGGGTCAGTCACCAGTGGGCATAGGTTTAAGGTCTGTGGGACAAAGTTTAAAGATGTGCGAGGCAGGTTTTTTTATGCAGAGGGTGGGGAGTGCCTGGAATGCGTTGCCTGGGGAGGTTGTGGAAACCAATACATTAACGGCGTTCATGGCATTCAAACGGCATCTTGACAAACATGCATAGGATGGGTATAGAGGGATACAAAACAAGGAAGTGCTGAGGGTTGGTATCATGACCGGTACAGGCTTGGAGGGCTGAAGGGCCTGTTCCTGTGCTGTACTGTTGTTTGTATTTCTCCTGCTACCTAACCCTGCAACCTTTAATCCCAATGCATGTAACTGACATACTCAGCTAAACAGAAAAAGCACCGATCCTACCATGTTCAGCTGTTTAAAAGTTAGATTCCTTTCTTTGGCATTAGAATAAGAATATTTCACAAAAAGTAATCAAGGGTAAAAAATGAAATCAACAATTTCCTGTTAAATCATTTATTTAAATGAAATTTTTGAGCAGGTTCTCTTTTCCAGCTCGAGGTTTTGATTCCGGTTTTGTTTCAGCATTCTGACAAGTGTCCCTGGATTAGGGAGAAAAAAAAAGCCAGTCACTTCAGTAACCCATTCTGGACACTGGAAAGAAAGAAGCACCGGGCTCTGCTGCGAAGTCATATAAAAAAATATAAGGTGCCACTTGAATAATGACCAAACATGAGAATGGATGTTTTTTAAAAAAATTTTGGGGGAATATTGTATTATTCTGAAAAGAAGGAACAAATGATTTAGTTCAGGTGAGGAACAATTAATGGAGATAATTTGCCTGGAAGAGTTGAGGGATTAAAAGATTGAAGGTGCGAAATGCATGCATTTGTAATGAATTTACGGTAAAGTGGTTTTATAAGTAAACACGTTTAGAAATTTACATTAGAAGATAGAGGGACTAATATTTTTCAGCAGTTTTATTCCCAAAAAATAGAGAAAAAGGTTTTTATAGCTTTCAAGTTTTCGTAAAGTAAACAAGGGAGGTTATTCAATTTTATTAGATTCCAAAATTGGGGGCAATAGGAAAGACATGAAAGATTTTCATATTTTGGAACAGCAGTGTTCAAAAGAAGTGTGGGAACAATGGAATCGAAGGGGAAAGGATATGCAAGGAGAGATATTGAGCTGATTTGTGTTGATACCTGGAAACAGCTCTGGGCTGGGAGAAGGTGAAGTTGGAATCAGCCATCCAGTCAAGCCAGAAAAGTCTTAGGTTGCAAAAAAAGTCTTGCTCCGAGGTTTCTTGGATTTCTACAGCAGAGGTGTAAGCAATAGCAAATTTAGCCTTGGGTAATATTACTAGATTATCATAGTTAAACCTCTACAAGGGAGTGGTGCCTGTGAGGTGTCTACTTATGGGGCTGACCAGGTTTTTTTTTGGGGGGGGGGGGGGGGGGAGGAGAGGAAAGAGATGTTTTATAAGGCTATTTTTAATTATGTAACTAAGTTTTATTTCTTCTGGTTGATATATCTTCTAAAAGTGCTACTGGACTTCGTGCTGCTGTGATCTTCTCGTTTCCAGAAGAAAAAAAGGGTATGGCCAATGTTATGGGCCAGGGTTTAGAGAACCTCAAAGTGTATCATGGAGTTCACCTGACCCACAACTTTGAATAGATTGTGGTATGGTGGGCACACGGCCCACTCTACGGGTGTAGTACAGCAGAAATGGAAAAAGTATTTTTGAAAGCAAAACAATGTTTATTCTATTAACTCAAGTTAACTTTTTTTAAAACAAACAGTGAACATCTTAGCAACCATTAATTCAAATACAACCCCCAAAGAATACAACACTAAGTAATCCTTAATAACTTCCCAAACAACATCCAGAAGACAAAAGAAACACCTTTTAACAGAAGCACATCAGGTTTGCATTCACTACTGAGAACATTTATAATTCTGAATTCACCAAATGATCAAGAGGTAGTCTTTTCATGGCAGAGAGAACAGTACACCTGCTTTGGCTGGCTTCAGCTCCAACACTGAAAACTGAACCAAAGAAAAGACACACCCAAGCTTTTCTCAAAGTGAAACTAAAAAGCAGAGCCAGAGCTCAGCTCCACCCACACTCAGACATCACTGCAGTAACATGAGCAGACAGACATTTCTTTAAGTGGCATTCTCATGACACCTCCCCCCAAGAAAATAAAAATAAACCATCAACTTCAAGATGGTTTCATTTTTCACCTTTTCACTATCCTTTAAGAAATGGTTTCAAAAAACAACACACGCAAACAGTTATAATAATATAGTCCATTTTTTTCCTGTTCTGCTTCCTCCAACTGAAATCCGTCTCGATTGACAGTCTCTTTGAACAAGAAGGTCCTTGCACAATCCGTCCATTTCTCTACGCCTCGGCATTTCTCTTTAAAGTCAGATACTTTAGTTCAATCTGATCACAGAGTCCCTTGTAATTCTCAACACAGGAGCATTGGTTATCACCGCTTTCAGGCCGTCAAATGCCTGTTGAAAGTCCGCTGCCCACTGAAATTTTTGATGTTTCTTCAGCAAGTCCATCTGTGGGGCAATCACGCTACAAAACGTTTGCACAAATGTTCGATCAAGTCCACTCATGCCAAGAAATTGCATTATTTCCCTTAGTCTTGAGGGTATTGAAAACTCCTCAATAGCTGTTGGTTTCACATCCCGTATGACCATTCGACCCTGTCCAATTGTATGGCCAAGGAAAGTGACTTGAGCTTTTCCAAATTCACTTTTGGTTAGGATTATCACCAAACCCACCTTCCTGAAGTCGATCGAATAGCTCCATCAGACGTTTTAAATGTTCTGTCCATGTTTGGCTGAAAATTACCAGATCGTCTATGTATACCGCACAATTGGGTAATACTGAAATGACCGTATTAGTTAACCGTTGAAATGTGGCTGGGGTGTTTTTCATGCCAAATGGCATAACTTTGAATTGGTATGTACAATCTGGAGTCACAAATGCGGAAATCTCCTTCGCCCTTTCGGATAAAGATACCTGCCAGTAATCTTTAAGTAAATCCAGTTTGGAAATAAAAGCGGATTGTCCCACTTTCTCAATGCAATCCTCCAAACGTGGGCTAGAATAAGACTCCGTTCTTGTAACTGCATTCACCTTTCTATAGCCCACACACAAAGGTTGGGTACCGTCTGATTTAGGTACCATCACTATGGGTGAGCTCCATTGGCTGCAACCCACTTCAATTATGCCATTTTTAAGCATTCTCTCAAACTCTTTGTTAACCTGTGCCTGTTTTAAAGGGTTAAGTCTGTATGGATGTTGTTTGAATGGAACAGCATTTCCCACATCTACATCATGTATAGCCATTTTAATACTTCCCAATTTATCTCTACAAACCTGCCCACGTGATATCAATAACTCTTTCAGGTCAGTCCGTTTTTCCTCTGGAAGGTAACGCAACAATTTATCCCAATTTTTAAGAACATCCTCATTTTCCAATTTAATTTGAGGTATGTCAAATTCACAGTCATCTGGATTTGGTTCGTCACTTTGAGTTAGAATCATTAAAACCTCCTCCTATTCTCCTTCCCTTTCAAAGTACCTTTTAAGCATATTCATACTCGGTGAATCTTCCTTCTATCTGGTGTTTTTACTACATAATTCACCTCACTTAATTTCCTTTCAATCTGACAAGGTCCACAAAACCTAGCTTTTAAAAGGTTCACCTACTACTGATAACAATACTAAAACTCGATCTCCACTGGCAAAACTACAAACTTTGGATTTCTTGTCCGCCAACCATTTAAATCACATTTTGTGCAACTTTTAAATGTTGTCTCGCCAATTCACCTGCTCTATTTAATCGTTCCCTAAATTTGACATGTAATCCAATAATGTAATTTCCGATTTCTCATTCACCAATTTTTCCTTAAATCAATTTAAGGCTTACTTCATGACCAAAAATTAATTCAAAAAGGACTGAATTTGGTTGACTCATTTGGTGCATCCCTAATTGCAAACAGTACGAATGAAATTCCTTTATCCCAATCCTCTGGATAATCTTGACAATAAGCCCTCAACATTGTCTTTAATGTCTGATACCACCTTTCTAACACTCCCTGGGATTCTGGATGGTACGTAGTTGATCTAAATTGTTTTATTCCTAAGCTATCCATAACTTCTTTGAATAACAGAGGTAATATTTGATCCTTGATCAGATTGTATTTGTGTAGGTAGTCCATATCTAGTAAAGAATTTAAGTAATTCCTCCACAATCTTTTTAGCTGTAATATTACGTACTGGAATGGCCTCTGGAAACCAAGTAGCCACATCCATATCGTCAAAAGATATTGATTCCCACTTTTCGTTTTAAGAAGCGGTCCTACGCAATCAATTAGGACCCTCGCAAAAGGTTCCTCAAATGCTGGAATGGGTATTAAGGGCGCTGGTTTTATCACCGCTTGAGGTTTCCCGATCACTTGACATGTGTGACATGATTGACAACATTTAACTACACCTTTATGTAGTCCAGGCCAATAAAAATGTTTTTGTATTTTAGCTCGAGTTTTCCTTATTCCCAAATGACCTCCCACTGGTACCTCTTGTGCAACTCGCAACACCTCCTTTCTATACCCTACCGGCAATGCAACTTGATGAACTTCTGCACCACTTTTCATCCGCCTGAATATTTAAAGGTCTCCATTTTCTCATCAAGACATTACTTTTACGGTAATAACACTCTGGTATACACGCAGATTACTCTTCCGTATATGCTTTCTGATACATCTGGTTTATTTCTACATCTTTCTGTTGTAACTCTGCCAATTTTCCTGAATTAAAAATATCCGCCTCATCCTCCACCTGTTCTTGTTCTTTTTCAACCATCTGATCAAAAATCGTTTCTGATAATTGCACTTCAACTTCATCTTCACTCTTTGATTTCTCCTCTCGTCTAAACCTGTGACTTTGCGACCTTGTTACTGCACAATCCGGAAATATCCCAGGATATTCGCCCGTCAACACTTCAGTTGTCTGATTTTCCACTGGCTTATCAACCACAGTAGGCATCACTCCCACCTGCGATCCAGCTATATCATTACCCAAGATAAACTGTATTCCTAGACAAGATAGTTTCTCTATTACTCCTACTACCACTTCACCACTCTTCACTGGACTTTCCAACCTTACCTTATATAATGAAACACTACTCTTCTCACCCTGAATTCCACTTATTACCACCTTTTCTGACAACATTCTTCCCAAACTACATAATGAAAGACAGATGGGGCCGGAGCGAGGCGACTTCTTGAAAGCTGTGCCCAGCATACCCTCTAATTCTATATTTTACTCTCGTTCTGTGCTTCTAAAACTTCATTCTAACTTTTTAAAACTCTAAAAGAGTCTTATTCAATGACTTACAGATTTAGCAAGCTTTAGGACCATGGAGGCACCTGAAACTGACAACCTGAAATCGACCCGGACCAGCCGACTAGGTGTGAGCAGCTGCCAGAACTGCAGTCCCAGGCTTGGGAATTCCCCTACAGCGGCTGACAGAGACCAGGAAAACGCCTTAGAAGCCAGGGCCTTCACTCTGCAGGCTCCCAGAGACCTGGAAAACACAGTAGAAGTCGGGACCTCCACTCTGCTGCTCTCCAACGACCAGACCAGCATCGCAGCAGCTGCAGCCCCCCCCCACCCCCAGCTTCCAACCCCACTGACCCAGAGAGATGCGACCTCCCGCAGACCCCAAGCTCTCCCGCCACTCTCCCCCTCTATAGTCGCCTCACACTCCTAAAAATCAATTCCCACAGCCTAACAATCACCAATACTGCTCTTTTAAATTTACTTGCAGGTCGAGAGGTCCTCCGTCCTCTGAAGGAAGACCACGATCTGGAAAGGACCCTGCGGACCCCAACACATGGACCCGGCCATCTCTCCATCCGCAACTGTGACCTCAGAGACGTCATACACTTACCGGCCTTCACCCCATCCGCGCAGGGGCCTGGTCTGGACATCCACCAACATGTGAAGACAAACCGCAGCCCGACAGCGACGCGGAATGCTCGACCGCGCAGACCCACCTACCGACGCAGGAACCGCAAGCAAGACAAGAAATCCTCCATCCACACACCGACCAGAGTGAATAACCTTATTGGACACAACTATTCCCTTAACACTGCATACTCTCACCGTCTCCCAGGCTCGAAAAGAAGCAGACACTCCAGGAAGCGTGGAAAACGTGCAGGCCTGCAGGTGAGAGTGAAACAACGTGGTCCCAAAGCCACTCTGCCTAGCTTACTCCTAGCTAATGTCTAATCTCTAGAAAACAAACTAGACGAAGTTAAAGCCAGACTCACTTTTCAAAGAGAACTAAGGGACTGTGTGCTCTGCTTCACGGAGACATGGCTCACTCCTGCTTCACCGGACTGTGCCCTACAACCAGAGGGCTTCTCAATCCACCAAATGGACCGTACGGTGGCCTCAGGCAAGGCAAGGGGAGGTGGGTCTGCCTCCTAATCAACACCTCCTGGTGCCTAGATGTAGCAACACTGGCGAGTTTCTGCTTCCCGGACCTAGAATACCCGACGCCAAAATGCCGCCCCTACTACCTTCTGCGGGAGTTCAGCTCCGTTACCCTGACGGCAGTTTACATCCCACCCCATGCGAACGTAAAAATCGCACTGGACGAAATATTCACCGCCACAAATAGCCTTGAAACGAAACATCCCGAGGCCTAGTTCATTGTAGCTGGGGACTTCAATCAGGCCAAGCTCAAGAGCGTGCTACCAAGTTACCACCAACATGTCACCTGTTCCACCAGAGGCACAAAAATCTTGGACCACTGCTACATAAATATCAAACATGCCTACCGCTCTATTGCCCACCCACACTTTGGCAAATCTGACAAGGCTGTGCTCCTTCCTGTTCCGGGCTTAAAAGCAAAAACTGAAGCGGGAGAATCCTTCAAAGAAAGTCGTGCATTGTTGGTCTGAGAAATCAGATGATCTCCTACCGGACTGCTTGGAGTCAGTGGACAGGTCAGTATTTAAAAACTCTGCGACCAGCCTGACCGAGTACGCCACTACAGTAACTGACTTCATTAGTAAGTGTGCCAAAGCAGCAAATCCGCGTGTTTCCCAACCGGAAACCCTGGATGAACAGGGATATCCACGGCTTGCTGAAGTCTAGGTCTGAGGCGTTCAAGTCAGGCGACCCTGACCTCTACAAGAAAGCCAGATATGATCTAAAGAAATCCATCCAAGATACCAAAATACAGTACCAAGCTCGAGTCTCAGGCTAGCCACACGGATCCCCGCCGTCTATGGCAAGGTCTGCAAGACATAACGGGCTACAAGATGAAGGCATGCAAAATCGTCGGCTCCAACGCACCTCTCCCTGATGAGCTCAACGCATTCATTGCCTGCTTTGAGCAAGAGGTCAGCGAGAGCGAGACCTCCATCCCAGAAGCCGCAGATGAACTTGTATCTGAGATCACCACTGCAAACATCAGAGCAGCCTTTTCCGAGGTAAACCCATGGAAAGCCACTGGCCCGGATGGGGTACCCCAACGAGCAATCAGGATTTGCGCGGATCAGCTGGCAGGGGTATTCGCAGACATCTTCAACCTCTTTTTACAACATTCCAAGGTCCCTATCTGCTTCAACAAGACAAGCATCATCCCTGCACCAAAACAAAGTCAAGCAGCATGCCTTAATGACTATCGTCCAGTGGCTCTGACATCCATCATCATGAAGTGCTTCGAAAGGTTAGTCATGGCACAAATCAACTCCAGCCTCCCAGATTGCCTTGATCCACTACAGTTCGCCTACCGCTGCAACAGGTCCACAGCAGACGCCATCTCCATGGCCCTGTACTCTACCCTGGAACACCTAGATAACAAACACACCTATGTATCGACGACAGCTCAGCCTTCAACATCATCATTCCTACAAAACTCATTTCCAAGCTCCGTGGCCTTGGCCTCGGCTCCTCCCTCTGCGACTGGATCCTGAACTTGCTAATCCACAGGCCACAATCAGTAAAGATAGGCAACAACACCTCCTCCACGATCATCCTCAACACCAGTGCCCCACAAGGCTGTGTCCTCAGCCCACTACTATACTCCTTATACACCTATGACTGTGTGGCCAAATTCCCCTCCAACTCGATTTTCAAATTTGCTGATGACACCACAGTAGTGGGTCGGATTTCAAAAAATGACGAGACAAGAGTACAGGAATGAGATAGAGAATCTGGTGAAATGGTACGACGACAATAATCTCTCCCTCAATGTCAACAAAACGAAGGAGATTGTCATTGACTTCAGGAAGCGTAGTGGAGTACATGCCCCTGTCTACATCAATGGGAATGAAGTAGAAAGGGTCAAGAGCTTCAAGTTTTTAGGTGGACAGATCACCAACAGCCTGTCCTGGTCCCCCCATGCCAACACTATAGTGAAGAAAGCCCACCGACGACTCTCAGAAGACTAAGGAAATTTGGCATGTCAGCTACGACCCTCACCAACTTCTACAAATGCACCATAGAAAGCATTATTTCTGGTTGTATCACAGCTTGGTATGGAGCCTAAAGGCCGCAGGAAACTACAAAAGGTCGTGAATGTAGTCCAGTCCATCACACAAACCAGCCTCCCATCCATTGACTCTATCTTCAATTCCCGCTGCCTCAGAAAGGCAGCCAGCATAATTAAGGACCCCACGCACCCCAGACATCTCTTCCACCTTCTTCCATAGGAAATAGATACCAAAGTTTGAGGTCACGTACCAACCGACTCAAGAACAGCTTCTTCCCTACTGCCATCAGACTTTTGAATAGACCTACCTCGTATTAAGTTGATCTTTTCTCTACACCTTGCTATAACTGTAACATTATATTCTAGTCTCTCCTTCCTTCCTTATGTACGGTATGCATTGTTTGGACAGCATGCAAGAAACAATACTTTTTCACTGTATACTAACACGTGACAATAATAAATCAAATCAAATCCTCATCTCTTACCATTAAAGATTGAGTAGCTCCCGTATCTCTTAAAATTATGACTTCTTTACCTGCTCCTCCTGATACACGAGTAAACTTTACCCACACAAGTAAATTCTTAAGAGATCTGGCACCTTATCAATCATCTCTTGATCAGACTGTGCAATCTTTTGCACCTCCTTCACTTCACTTGGGCTTTCCTTTACCACTTTAACAAACCCCAGTCATATCCTGTGTTACCACATCAGCCTTCCCAGTGCTTTTCTTCAACCACCAACACTGACTTTACATGGCCCAGTTTATTACAGTGAAAACATTTGAAACTTTTCATTTCTTTTCCAGTCCTGGATTTATTTTTTAATCTGAGGTACACTCTCCTTATTATCTCCCATCAGATCACCTTTACCTTTTCCACTTGAGTATTTCTCATGTCCCCAGTTTCTATCCCTCACAGGCTAAAACTGATGTCGGAAACCAAACTTTGATTTATGAACTAATTCATAATCATCTGCCATTTCTGCTGCGAACCTCACAATTTTAACCCTCTGCTCTTCCACTACATCAGGAATTGAACTTTTAAACACCTCCAAAAGTATAATTTCTCAGAGAGCTTCATACGTTTGGTCTATTTTCAAAGCCCTTATCCACCTATCAAAATTACTCTGTTTGATCCTTTCAAGCTCCATGTATGTTTGACCAAATTCTTTCCTTAAATTTCTAAACCTTTGTCGGTAGGCTTCAGGCACCCAAGATGGATTTTTTTCACCTCCTCATACGACTCAGATACCTCCTCGGATAGTGATGCAAACACTTCACTAGTCCTACCTATCAGCTTTGTACGAATCAGGAATACCCACATGTCCTGTGGCCATTTCATTTGTTTAGCTACCTTCTCAAATGAAATGAAAAAGGCTTCTACCTCCTTCTCATCAAACCTTGGCAATGCTTCGACATATTTAAATAGATCCCCACCAAGCCTTCGACTATGACACTCTTTCTCACTCTCCCCATCACTATCATCCAACTGTACGTTTCCCTTTACGCCTGCCAATTTTAACTGACTGTCATATTTCATGGCCATTTTTTGAAGTTCAAACTCTCTCTTTATCCTTTTTCCCTGATCTGTATCTCCCTTTCTCTTTCCTCTCTATCTCTTTTGTATTCAAGTTGCTTTAATTCTCTCTCATGTTCCATTTGTTTAATTTGTAACTGAATTTATGCCATTTCCAATGAGTCAAACTGTATCTCAGGCAACTTTAAATGCTTAGCCACCGCCATAATGACCTCATCTTTTCGCATTTTGTCAGGTAATGTTAACTGCAATGCTCTTGCGAAATCTAACAGTCTGCTTTTACTCTGTCCGTAAGGTACTGCATGTGACCGTCTTCACCCCCAAAAACTTCTGAGCCTCTGAAAGAACCATTGTCCACAACACACACCATACGTAAACTAGAATACCACGCCTGAAAAGCAACCACAATATGCTCACCCCTCACTGTCTTTAAGTTCACTAAGCCAATCCAATGGACTTTTATCCCTCGAGCCCCCAATTTGTTATGGGCCAGGGTTTCGAGATCCCCAAAGTGTACCATGGAGTTCACCTGACGCACAACTTTTAAGATTGTGATATGGGGAGCACACAGCCCACTCTACGGGTGTAGTACAGCAGAAATGGAAAAAGTATTTTTGAAAGCAAAACAATGTTTATTCTATTAACTCAAGTTAACCTTTTTAAAACAAACAGTGAACATCTTAGCAACCATTAATTCAAATACAACCCCCAAAGAATACAACACTAAGTAATCCTTAATAACTTCCCAAACAACATCCAGAAGACAAAAGAAACACCTTTTAACATAAGAACATCAGGTTTGCATTCACTATTGAGAACATTTATAATTCTGAATTCACCAAATGATCAAGAGATAGTCTCTTCATGGCAGAGAGAACTGTACACCTGCTTTGTCTGGCTTCAGCTCCAACACTGAAAACTAAACCAAAAAAAAAAAACACACCCAAGCTTTTCTCAAAGTGAAACTAAAAAGCAGAGCCAGAGCTCAGCTCCACCCACACTCTTGACATCACTACAGTAACATGAGCGAACAGACATGTCTTAACGTGACATTCTCATGACACCAATAAGCCAAAGTTTTCCTGCAGCATTTGGTTAACTCAGGAATCATTATCTGTTCTGGTCATAACACTAAAGTATTGTATAGGAGACAAATAAAAAACTATACCTCAATATTGCAACCAGGACCTTCAGACACAGGAAAGCGAGCCATAAAAAAAATGGCAAAACACTGCCTTTATAAAGAAACAAGGTCCAGTAAATTCCGATTCGCTCTTTCAGCCTCTCCCAAAAAAAGACAAGCCCATTCATGCAATACAGCGCACACAAACAGGGTGTGCAGAAACAATGGGTTGCACGAGTTGAACGGCAACATGGGATTGCAATATAGGTTTCTAAAGAGTGTGTAGTAAGTTTAAAAGCATCAACTTATAAGATAGGCATAAAGTTGAAGCTTGGAGTTTGCAGTTCTACCTTTACTTCCTTTTCAATGTAATCATTCAACAGAATCTCTGGGTCAACTTTGTGATCCGGCAAGGCCAGGGTAACTGTATGCAAGGGTCTTCGTTCTGTAACCTTCTCTTGTGCCTTCTTATCTCGCCCCTTCTCTCCTTTCAGGAAAACACGTTTAAATGGTGACACGATTCCAGGCTACAAACAAAACAAAAGCACAGGAGTTTCAGTTAAACCTTGCAAAATCAATTGTCAAATGCATTGCAAAACAAATAGCCTTAGTAGAGGCTTAACGTATAGTTTACCTGGCACTAAATTGGAAGTCAGTGTATACGTTCACGGAACATAGATAATTAATTTAGTTTTTTAAAAAAATTTATTGAGGTATTTTTGGTTTTACAACAACAAAATAAACAATGTACATGAATCTATAAACAGTGCAAAAGCCTGCATCCTCCCTTACAGGTCGCACCTTTATTAACCCCTTACTCTAAGCTAACTAACTCCCCCCCCCCCCTTCTGCTGTCGGTTAGTTTTCCCGCAAAGAAGTCGATGAACGGTTGCCACCTCCGGGCGAACCCACATTGACCCTCAGGGCGAACTCGCTTTATCTCCAAACAGAGAAAGCTAGCCATGTCAGATACCTAGGTCTCTGACTTCGGGGGCTTCGAGTCCCTCCAAGCTAATATCATCAGTCTCCGGGCTACCAGGGAAGCAAAGGCCAGAACGTCTGCCTCTTTCTCCTCCTGGATACCCGGATCTTCCGACACTCTGAAAATCGCCACCTCTGGACTCGGTGCCACTCTTGTTTTTAACACTGTGGTCATGACATCTGCAAACCCCTGCCAGAATCCCCAAAGCTTTGGACATGTCCAGAACATGTGGACATGGTTCGCTGGTCCTCCCGCACACTTTGCACACCTATCAGGGGCTGGTTTAGCACAGGGCTAAATCGCTGGCTTTGAAAGCAGACCAAGGCAGGCCAACAGCACGGTTCAATTCCCGTATCAGCTTCCCCGAACAGGCGCCGGAATGTGGCGACCAGGGGCTTTTCACAGTAACTTCATTTGAAGCCTACTTGTGACAATAAGCGATTTTCATTTCCTTTTTCATAGATCATAGAATTCACAGTGCAGGAGGCCATTTGGCCCAATGAGTCTGCACCGGCTCTTGGAAAGAGCACCCTACCCAAGGTCAACACCTCCACCCATCCCCATAACCCAGTAACCCCATCCAACACTAAGGACAATTTTGGACACTAAGGGCAATTTATCATGGCCAATCCACCTAACCTGCACATCTTTGGACTGTGGGAGGAAACCGGAGCACCCGGAGGAAACCCACACAGACACGGGGAGGATGTGCAGACTCCGCAGACAGTGACCCAAGCCGGAATCGAACCTGGGACCCTGGAGCTGTGAAGCAATTGTGCTATCCACAATGCTACCATGCTGCCCTACCACATCTTCTACCACAAAGAACCGGCTCATCCGGGCCACTGTCATGTGAGCCTGGTGAATGACCTTGAATTGTATCAGGCTGAGCCTGGCACATGTTGTGGATGCGGTGACTCTACTCAACTCGTCCGCCCAGTGACCACCCTCTATTTCTACTCCCAACTCCTCCTCCCACTTGCACTTCAGCTCCTCAGTCTGCATATCCTCTGACCCCATGAGTTCCTTATAGATGTCAGAGACCTTCCCTTCTCCCACCCACACTCTGAAAACTACCCGATCCTGTATCCCCCTTGGCGGTAGGAGCGGAAAGGTTGAGACCTCCCCACCTAGGAGGTCCTGCACCTGGAGGTACCTAAATTAGATTCCCCTCGCCAATCCAAATTTCTCCTCCAGCTAGGAAAGCACCCCGCTATAAACATATCCCCATCCTCTCAACCCCTGCGCTCTGCCATCTCCGAAACCTCCCGTCCATCCTTCTCGGGGCAAAATGCTGCTTATTACAAATTGGAGACCAGACCGATGCTCCCTCCACTCCCACGTTTCCTCCATTGCCCCCAGAGTCTCAGGTCCGCCACCACCATGGTGCTGGTGGAGTACTGTGCCGGCGGGAACGGCAGAGGCTGCGTTATCGATGCCCCCAAGCTGGTACCCTTACATGAAGCCACCTCCACACGCTCTCATGCCGACCCTCCCCCACCACCCACTTCCTGATCATGGCTATATTCGCCACCAAATCGTAGTTACTGAAGTTTGGCAGCGCCAGCCCGCCCTCTCCCCGGCCCCGTTCAAGCATGCCCTTTTTTACTCGCGGGGTCTTGCCCGCCCATACAAAGCCAGTGATCACTTTGTTGACCCGTTTAAAACAGGACCGCGGAATAAAGTTGGGGAGACACTGAAACACAAAAAGGAATCTCGGGAGGACCGTCATCTTCACCATCTGCACCCTCCCAGCTCGTGACAACGGGAGCACGTCCCACCTTTGGAAATTGTCCTTCATTTGGTCTACTAGTCGGGTCAGATTTAGTTTGTGCAGCCGTTACCATTCCTGCGCCACTTGGGTGCCTAGATACCGAAAACTTCCCCCTACCACTCTAAATGGCAGCTCCCCCAGTCGCCTCTTCTGTCCCCTCGCCTGGACCGCAAACATCTCACTTTTCCCCATATTTCATTTTATACCCCGAAAACCGGTCAAATTCCCCCAGAATCCTCATGATTTCTTTCATTCCCTCTGCTGGATCCGATACATACAGGAGCAAGTCGCCTGCGTAAAGCGAGACTCTGTGTTCCACTCTTTCTCCCCCCCCCCCCCCGGACCAGCCCCTTGAAGCTCGCAGTGCAATTGCCAACGGCTCTACGGCTAACGCGAACAACAGTGGGGAAAGAGGGCATCCCGGTCTCGTCCCCCGATGCAGCCTAAAATAGTCATATGTTGTCCTATTCGTCTGTACGCTCGCCACAGGAGCCTGATACAGCAACCTGACCCAGTCAATAAAGCCCTGCCCAAATCCGAACCGTCCCAGTACCTCCCACAGATATTCCCATTCTACTATCAAAGGCCTTCTCTGCGTCCATTGCAACCACTATCTCCACCTCCCTACCTTCCGGGAGCATCATGATCACGTTTAAAACGTTCAACAGCCTTCTTACATTGGCCACCAACTGCCTTCCCTTAACAAACTCCGTCTGGTCCTGCACAATAATGTCCAGAACACAATCCTCCATCCTAGAGGACAAAAGTTTGGCCAGCAGTATGGCGTCCACATTCAATAGGGTTACCAGCCTGTAGGACCCACACAGCACTGCTTATCCCGCTTCAGGATTAGCAAAATTGTGGCCTGTGACATCGTCAGGGGAAGGCACCCCTCTCTCCCTTGCCTCATTGAATGTCCTAATCAACAGCAGCTCCAATATCCCAGAGAACTTTTTGTAGAACTCACTGGGTACCCGTCGAGCCCCGGGGCTTTACCAGACTGCCTTCAGCCCCTCCGCTATCTCTTCGATCCCGATCGGGGCCCCCAGCCCTTCTACCAGCTCCTGGTCCACCTTCGAAAAATTCAGCCCCCCTAGGAAGTGCCTCATCCCCTCTGGCCCAGGTGGGGTTCCGACCCGTCGTCTACTATAAAACTCCTTAAAGGCCTTATTCACCCCTGCTGAGTCTCCAACCAGGCTCCCGTCCCCGTCCCTTACTTTCCCAATCTCCCTAGCGGCCTCCATCTTTCTAAGCTGCTGTGCAAGCATTCTGCTGGCTTTCTCTCCATGCTCATAAATCGCCCCCCCCCCCTCGTCTTTCTCAGCTGCTCTACTGCCCTCCCTGTGGTTAACAAACCAAACTCCGCCTATAGCCTCCGCCGTTCCCTTAAAAGCCCTGCCTCTGGCGTCTCCGCATACCTCCTGTCGACCTGCAGTATCTCCTTTACAAGTCGGTCTGCCTCTGCCCGGTCTTCCGCCTGTGGGCCCATATCGAGATCAGTTCCCCTCTAACCACCGCCTTCAATGCCTCCCAGACCAAGGCTGCAGAAATTTCCCCCGTGTCACTTGACCTCCAGGTAGTTCTGAATACATTTCCTCAATCACCCGCACACCTCTTAGTCAGCTAAAAGTCCCATGTCGAACCTCCAGTGCAGGCACTGGTTACAGTCTTTAATAACCTGTAGGTCAACCCAGTGCGGGGCATGGTCTGAGATGGTGATCGCCAAGTACCCAGTGTCCACCACCCTTGTAGAGCCCTACTCAGAATAAAGAAATCAATCCGGGAGTACACTTTATGCACGTGTGAGTAGGAGAACTCCTTCACCCTCGGCTGCCCAAATTTCCATGGGTCCACCCCCCCCCCCCATCAGCTCCATGAACCCTTTTAGTTCCTTTGCCATTGCTGGCACCCTGCCAGTTTTTGAGCTTGACCTGTCTAAACCAGGGTCAATAACTGTGTTGATGTCCCCTCCCATGACCAGCTTATGAGAATCCTCGTCTGTTATCTTCCCCAGCATCCTCTTTATAAACTCCACATCGTCCCAATTTGGCGCATACACATTTACTAGTACCACCTGCACACCCTCCAATTTCCCACTGACCATAATGTACCGACCTCCCTCATCCGAAACTATTCTTCCCGCCTCAAACACCATTCGCTTGTTGATCAGGATCTCTAGCCTTAGAGTCCAGTCCAGAGTGAAAAACCTGTCCGATTCAACCTTTCCTTCATCTAATCTGGTCAGCTACTCAGAGGTGCGTCTCCTGCAGCATTACCACGTCCACCTTCAGTCCTCTCAAATGCGCGAACACGCTGCCCTCTTGACCGGCCCATTTAGCCCTCGTACATTCCAGGTTATCAGTCTAGTTGGGGGGGGCTCATCGACCCCCCCCCCCAATCGACTCACAGAATGAGTTGATCCACTGCAATCCGCATACCGCTGCAACCGGTCCACATCAGCCGCCATTTCCCTGGCCCTACATTCATCCCGAGAGCATCTCGAAAACAAGGACTCCTACATCAGGCTCCTATTTATTGACTACAGCTCCGCCTTCAACACCATAATCCCAGCCAAGCTCATATCAAAGCTCCAAAACCTAGGACTTGGCTCCCCACTCTGCAACTGGATCCTCGATTTTCTGACCAACGACCGCAATCAGTAAGAATGAACAACAATACCTCCTCCACAATAGTCCTCAACACCGGGGCCCCGCAAGACTGCGTACTTAGCCCCCTACTCTACTCCCTGTACACACACGACTGTGTGGCAAAACTTGGTTCTAATTCCATCTACAGGTTTGCTGACGATACGACCAGTGGGCCGGATCTCAAATAACGACGAGTCAGAATTCAGGCGGGAGATCAAGAACCTAATGGAGTGGTGTAGCACAACAGCGCCTATACTTCCTCAGGAAACTAAGGAAATTTGGCATGTCCACATTAACCCTTACCAACTTTTACAGATGCACCATAGAAAGCATCCTATCGGGCTGCATCACAGCCTGGTATAGCAACTGCTCGGCCCAGGACCGCAAGAAACTTCAGAGAGTCGTGAACACCGCCCAGTCGATCACACAAACCTGCCTCCCATCCATTGACTCCATCTACACCTCCCACTGCCTGGGGAAAGCAGGCAGCATAATCAAAGATCCCTCCCACCCGGCTTACTCACTCTTCCAACTTCTTCCATTGGGCAGGAGATACAGAAGTCTGAGAACACGCACGAAGAGACTCAAAAACAGCTTCTTCCCCACTGTCACCACTCTTAAATGACCCTCATATGGACTGACCTCAGTAACACTACACCCTGTATGCTTCATCCGATGCCAGTGCTTTTGTAGTTACATTGTATATGTTGTGTTGCCCTATTATGTATTTTCTTTTATTCCCTTTTCTTCCCATGTACTTAATGATCTGTTGAGCTGCTCGCAGAAAAATACTTTTCACTGTACATTGGTACACGTGACAATAAACAAATCCAATCCAATCCCTCGTCAGCAGAATATTTTCCCCCCTCCCCCAGTAACAGCACAATGTAAATCAACCCCTTTGATAAGCCTAACATCTGCTCACCCCCCCATTACACTTCCGTGACCTAGCCCGCCCAGCTAGCTTGGTGGCCCTCACCCCTGGCGCCAGACATTCTCCCACCTGTTGTTCCCTCCCTACCCTCCCCGCCGCTCATACATACATATTCAAATGAAAAACAATCCCAACACAATTGCCTGACGAGAAGAAAAACCCCCCGCTAAACAAAGAAAAGATCAAGCAAAAGATCCAGCATCTAGACAAACACATCTCCATCCCCCAACAGTGCAAATGTAAACTTTAACTCACTCAGCTCTGCAACTGCCCCAAATCAAGGCATTACAAATACCGTCCGCAAAACGAAAAACGTTTTTTTAAAAACATGAACGTTCCAGCAAAGTTCAAAGTTCCCACTCGCCACCAGTCCTTTCCTTTTCGCGAAGTCCAGCGCTTCCTTAGGTGACTTGAAATAAAAATATTGCTCCTTGTACGTGACCCAGAGACGGGCCGGATACAGCAGTCCCAACTTCACCTTTTTCTTAAAAAGGGTCACCGTATCTGGTTAAACCCCGTTCTTCTCCTGGCCACCTACGCACTCAGGTCCTGATAGATCCGCAGGATACTGTTGTCCCATTTACTGTCTGCTTGGTCCACTGCAAAATACACTCCTTATCCAAATACCTGTGGAACCTCACCACCATTGCCCTCCGGGGGGGGGGGGGGGGGGGTGTCTCCCATTCACGGCTTCCTCGCGAGCGATGTGTGAGCCCTGTCCACCTCCAAGGGTCGGGAATGCCCCGTCCCCCAGCAGCTTCCCGAATATGCCCGCTATGTATGCCCCAGTGGCCGCTCCTTCGGACCCCTCAAGTTCTGCCGGCGGGACATATTCTCTAGGTCCTCCACCTTCTCCAGGAGCCTTTTCTGCTGGTCTCTCAGCATCACCACCTCCAACTCCACTGCAGTTTGATGTTCCTCCTGGTCAGCCAGTCAGCTCCTTTCTGGAGCCCCCTCTTGGGCATCCAATCTAAACTTCAATCGGGTCCCCATGACGACGGCATTACTGCAACAGCCTCAGTACTCAACACCGACAACTGTCAATCTCCAGACGCAATTCTGCAACTCATCCGCTTCATTCTGGATCACAACAGCTTCACCTTCGACAACAAGTTCTTCATGCAGACGCACGGAACAGCCCTGGGGACCAAATTCGCACCCCAATATGCCAACATCTTCATGCACAAGTTTGAACAAGACCTACTCACCGCACAGGACCTTCAACCGACGTTATACACCAGATACATCGATGACATTTTTTTCCTTTGGACCCACGGCGAAGAATCACTGAAACGACTACACGATGACATCAACAAGTTCCATCCAACCATCAGACTCACCATGGACTACTCTCCAAAATCAGTTGCATTCTTGGACACACTCGTCTCCATCAAGGACGGTCACCTCAGCACTTCGCTTTCCCGCAAGCCCACGGATAACCTCACGATGCTCCACTTCTCCAGCTTCCACCCTAAACACATTAAAGAAGCCATCCCCTATGGACAAGCTCTCCGTATACACAGGATCTGCTCAGACGAGGAGGAGCGTAACAGACATCTACAGACGTTGAAAGATGCTCTCGTACGAACGGGATATGGAGCAAAAAACCGCACCGACCTCCTCAGAAGACAAACATGGGATGCAACCGCCAGAATACCCTTCGTCGTCCAGTACTTTCCCGGAACGGAGAAACTACGACATCTTCTTCACAGCCTTCAACACGTCATCGATGAAGATGAACATCTTGCCAAGGTCATCCCCACACCCCCACTGCTTACCTTCAAACAACCGCGCAACCTCAAACAAACCATTGTTTGCAGCAAACGACCCAGCCTTCTGAACAGTGACCACGACGCCACACAACCCTGCCATGGCAATCTCTGCAAGACGTGCCAGATCATCGACATGGATACCACCATTACACACGAGAACACCACCCACCAGGTACGCGGTACATACTCGTGCGACTCGGCCAACGTTGTCTACCTCATACGCTGCAGGAAAGGATATCCCAAAGCGCGGTACATTGGCGAGACCATGCAGACGCTGCGACAACGAATGAACGGGCATCGCGCAACAATCACCAGGCAGGAATGTTCCCTTCCAGTCGGGGAACACTTCAGCAGTCAAGGGCAATCAGCCTCTGATCTCCAGGTAAGCGTTCTCCAAGGCGGCCTTCAGGACGCACGGCAATGCAGAATCGCCGAGCAGAAACTTATAGCCAAGTTCCGCACACGAGTGCGGCCTCAACCGGGACCTGGGATTCATGTCGCATTACATTCATCCCCCACCATCTGGCCTGCGAAATCCTACCAACTGTCCTGGCTTGACACAATTCACACCTCTTTAACCTGGGGTTACCCCATCTCTGGATCTGTAAAGATTTAATCACCTGCTAATGCTCGCATTCCAAGCATTGTCTGGCATCTTTGAATCTGTCTATATATATATGTTTCTGGAACATACCTCTTCATTCACCTGAGGAAGGAGCAGCGCTCAGAAAGCTAGTGACATCGAAACAAACCTGTTGGACTTCAACCTGGTGTTGTAAGACTTCTTACTGTGCTCACCCCAGTCCAACGCCGGCATCTCCACATCATCGATTTTTCAAATCAAGTCCGGTAGAAAATCGGGGGAAAGGTCTAAAAGTCCGACCCGAGCGGGAGCCACCAAAATGTGCGACTTACTCCTTCATAGCCGCCACCGGAAGTAACATCAATTTAGTTTTTAATACGGCCAAAGAAAACACATTTTGTGCCACAGGGCATAAAGCACATGCAATTCTTTGCCAAAATATGCTTGGCTGTTGCATCTGAACTTTCATATATTAAATTTGGTTTCCTCTTTCTAATACATAAATGTAGAAATAAAATACAATTTAAGTTGGCTTCCAAATTTTTTTTCTTTTAGAAGGTCCATGCCAAAAATCATTAATTATCAGTATAACATGATTGAAACTTGGATAGAAAATTGAGGGGAATACAGTTCCTACCAAAAGCAAGCACCATATCCAACAAGAGAAGCAGAAAAATGAAGAATTTTAGCAAGAGTGTTGGTCAAGCAGATGCTTCAGCCAAACAGTAAAGTTAGAGACGAAAATTGGAGATTAGTGCAAAATTCCTGTGGAGTGGAGAGGTGAAGATAGCAAAAAACGTTAGTGGGCAGGAATCGGATGGGAATGGTGACCTCTCCAGACATTATTGGGAGGCCAGGTGGAGAACAAGGCTGTTCGAGCCATTCATATAATAGCAGAGAAGCCCTTGGATACTGGTTAAGCTGATATAGTAGCAATACAAGACAACGACAACGGCCAGGGCAGTAGAAATATGTTTTAAAGCAACAAGCATGATAAGAATGGTATAGTGCAGGCAAGTCCCATTGGCCTAGTTGAAAGTAATATTTCAGTAGTGAGGACTTCAAAACATCAAACAGCATCCAACTTGGCATAACCGTCTAGCTGGAGATTAGAGCAGTGGTGGCGAGGTTTGGTGATCAGGAATACATACCTTCAAAATATGTAGAAGATGAGAGGGAGACTCAAGCAAACTTATCACCTTAGGGAAGCTGATCCCAAAATGATACAGCCAAGTCATCAACAACTAAAATGTGCATCTGCATCACTTGCCAAGCTTCACCAGCTCATCACATTTCACCAAACCAAGGTTCTCGACTCAAGCGGTCAGACCTCTTCCATCCATCAATATCAGGCTACTTCACCATCCTTCTTACTTAACAACTATTCCTGCTCAACTTCTGGAACACTCACTCAGTCCATCTGCCAAGTTGCTTAATTCCCAGTGCCAATTTAAGACTCCTTACACAATGTCCATTGCGGCTGATCTAGCAGCATTCTAGCCCAAGTCAGAAAGTTACACTATTCAGGGAATGCTACACCTAGGTTCACAGTCTTTTCAAAGACAATGTTAAATCAAAGTCCTATCTGCTCTCTCAGGTGAATCGAAAAGACTTCATGGAACTATTCAGAGAAGGATTTGTAACCTGCATTGTCCTGGCCAATGTTTATCCCCAATCATACTTTTCAAAAAAATCAGGTTATCGCACATCTATTGGAGCTTACTGTGCAGAAACCAGCTGCCGCATTTCCTACACTGGAATTATGACTACACTTTGGAAAGCACTTCATTGGCAGCTAAGTCCTTTTGGATGTCTTAGAACATAGAATGATACAGCGCAGTACAGGCCCTTCGGCCCACGATGTTGCACCGACATGGGAAGTCAAAAAACAAAAGCCATCTAACCTACACTATGCCATTATCATCCATATGCTTATCCAATAAACTTTTAAATGCCCTCAATGTTGGCGAGTTCACTACTGTTGCAGGTAGGGCATTCCATGGCCTTACCACTCTTTGCGTAAAGAACCTACTTCTGACCTCTGTCCTATATCTATTACCCCTCAGTTTAAGGCTATGTCCCCTCGTGCTAGCCATTTCCATCCGCGGGAGAAGGCTCTCACTGCCCACCCTATCTAACCCCCTGATCATTTTGTATGCCTCTATTAAGTCTCCTCTTAACCTTCTTCTCTCCAACGAAAACAACCTCAAGTCCATCAGCCTTTCCTCATAAGATTTTCCCTCCATACCAGGCAACATCCTGGTAAATCTCCTCTGCACCCGTTCCAAAGCTTCCACGTCCTTCCTATAATGAGGTGACCAGAACTGTACGCAATACTCCAAATGCGGCCGTACCAGAGTTTTGTACAGCTGCAACATGACCTCATGACTCCGGAACTCAATCCCTCTACCAATAAAGGCCAACACACCATAGGCCTTCTTCACAACCCTATCAACCTGGGTGGCAACTTTCAGGGATCTATGTACATGGACACCTAGATCCCTCTGCTCATCCACACTTCCAAGAACTTTACCATTAGCCAAATAGTCCACATTCCTGTTATTCCTTCCAAAGTGAATCACCTCACACTACTCTACATTAAACTCCATTTGCCACCTCTCAGCCCAGCTCTGCAGCTTATCTATGTCCCTCTGTAACCTGCAACATCCTTCCACACTGTCGACAACACCACCGACTTTAGTGTCATCTGCAAATTTACTCACCCACCCTTCTGCGCCTTCCTCTAGGTCATTGATAAAAATGACAAACAGCAACGGCCCCAGAAATGATCCTTGTGGTACGCCACTTGTAACTGAACTCCATTCTGAACATTTCCCATCAACCACCACCCTCAGTCTTCTTTCAGCTAGCCAATTTCTGATCCACATCTCTAAATCACCCTCAATCCCCAGCCTCTGTATTTTCTGCAATAGCCTACCGTGGGGAACCTTATCAAACGCTTTACTGAAATCCATATACACCACATCAACTGCTCTACCCTCGTCTACCTGTTCAGTCACCTTCTCAAAGAACTCGATAAGGTTTGTGAGGCATGGCCTACCCTTCACAAAGCCATGCTGACTATCCCTAATCATATTATTCCTATCTAGATGATTATAAATCTTGTCTCTTATAATCCCCTCCTAGACTTTACCCACAACAGACGTGAGGCTCACCGGTCTATAGTTGCCGGGGTTGTCTCTGCTCCCCTTTTTGAACAAAGGGACCACATTTGCTATCCTCCAGTCCTCTGGCACCATTCCTGTAGCCAATGATGACATAAAAATCAAAGCCAAAGGTCCAGCAATCTCTTCCCTGGCCTCCCAGAGAATCCTTGGATAAATCCCATCAGGCCCCGGGGACTTATCTATTTTCAGCCTGTCCAGAATTGCCAACACCTCTTCCCTACGTACCTCCATGCCATCTATTCTAATAGCCTGGGTCTCAGCATTCTCCTCCACAACATTATCTTTTTCCTGAGTGAATACTGACGAAAAATATTCATTTAGTATCTCGCCTATCTCTTCAGACTCCACACACAACTTCCCATCCCTGTCCTTGACTGGCCCTACTCTTACCCTAGTCATTCTTTTATTCCTGACATACCTATAGAAAGCTTTTGGGTTTTCCTTGATCCTACCTGCCAAATACTTCTCATGTCCCCTACTTGCTCGTCTTAGCTCTCTCTTTAGATCCTTCCTCGCTACCTTGTAACTATCAAGCGCCCCAACTGAAACTTCACACCTCATCTTCACATAGGCCTCCTTCTTCCTCTTAACAAGAGATTCCACTTCTTTGGTAAACCACGGTTCCCTCGCTCGACGCCTTCCTCCCTGCTTGACCGGTACCTACTTATCAAGAACACGCAGTAGCTGTTCCTTGAACAAGCTCCACTTATCCAGTGTGCCCAACACTTGCAGCCTACTTCTCCAACCTACCCCTCCCAAGTCATGTCTAATGGCATCATAATTGCCCTTCCCCCAGCTATAACTCTTGCCCTGCGGGGTATACTTATCCCTTTCCATCACTAACGTAAACGTCACCGAATTGTGGTCACTGTCCCCAAAATACTCACCTACCTCCAAATCCAACACCTGGCCTGGTTCATTACCCAAAACCAAATCCAAAGTGGCCTCGCCTCTTGTTGGCCTGTCAACATAGTGTCAGGAAACCCTCCTGCACACATTGTACAAAAAACGACCCATCTAATGTACTCGAACTATATCTTTTCCAGTCAATATTTGGAAAATTAAAGTCTCCCATAATAACTACCCTGTTACTTTTGCTCTTATCCAGAATCATCTTCGCCATCCTTTCCTCTACATCCCTAGAACTATTAGGAGGCCTATAGAAAACTCCCAACAGGGTGACCTCTCCTTTCCTGTTTCTAACCTCAGCCCATACTACCTCGGAAGAAGAGTCCCCATCTAGCATCCTCTCCGCCACCGTAATACTGTTCTTGACGAGCAGCGCCACACCTCCCCCTCTTTTGCCTCCTTCTCTGAGCTTACTAAAACACCTAAACCCCGGAACCTGCAACATCCATTCCTGTCCCTGCTCTATCCATGTCTCCGAAATGGCCACAACATCGAAGTCCCAGGTACCAACCCATGCTGCCAGTTCCCCTACCTTATTTCGTATACTCCTGGCATTGAAGTAGACACGCTTCAAACCACCTACCTGAACACTGGCCCCCTCCTGCAAAGTCAAATCTGTGCTCCTGACCTCTATACTCTCAATCTCTCGTACCCTAAAACTACAATCCAGGTTCCCATGCCGCTGCTGCATTAGTTTAAACCCCCCCCAAAAGAGCACTAACAAATCTTGCGGTTGTCAAATGCACTATGCTAGCTCTCCTGCTCTTTTGCACCTCACTGGTCAACCCCTATCAGCCACAAAGCTGCTCAGTTGAGCACAAGTGCACATTGAGATTAACCAAATAACTTGCGTTTCTGTACTGTTCAGAGATGCATTTCCACTGAATCAGCAGGATGTAGGAATCGAAAAAAAATAACTCCGTGCAGAGAGAAGAGACTAACAGTAGATCAGTATGGAATGGATTGATTAATGAATTTTACACACCTCTAGTTGAAGCAGAATTTGCCAGCCCTTTGAAGATTCCCACAACAATATTTCACTCAAACTTTACTGTTGAACAAGGAACCAAAACATTGATCATCACATCACTGAAGGCTTCTGCAAGTAGAACTCAACGACAATTCGGTTTTGGTCCTTGGCTTTGTTTTCTCCTGTTCTTCCCATTCTCACCATTGACTGTACTCATTTATTCATGTCAAAATATGGTTAGTAGAAACAATTAAAATCATACTGTTCAATGAATCATAAATAAAACATTCTACAGAAAATACTTCTGTAAAACCAAATGGGACTTGCCTCTAGGTGGAAAGTGCATTAATAGGCGACACTTGACATTTCACCTACAGCTTAGCCAAAACCATATATTACAGTCTGTGCTTATGCCCAGACCCTTGTGGCACAGTGGCTAGCACTGCTGCATCACAGTACCAGGGACCTAGGTTCAATTCTGGCCTTGGGATGACTGTGGATTTTGCACTTTCTCCCAGTGTCTGCGTGGGTTTCCTGGAGGTGCTCCAGTTTCCTCCCTCAGTCCAAATATGTGCAGCTTAGGTGGATTGGACATGATAATAATTACCACCTTAGTGTCCAGGGATCTGCAGGTTTGGTGGGGTTACAGGGATAGGGTGCACACTCAATGGGCTGAATGGCCTCCTTCTGCACTGTAGGGATCCAATGAAGATAAAGGAAAGTTCTATTCTGATCCTGAAGTCCTCACTGCCATCCAAAAGAAAAAAAAACATTCTAGGGACTTTAATGGCAGGATTGGCTGTTACTTCTGGAACAACCCTTGGGGAAAAATGGGGTGGCAGACAATACAAATTATGTCACGCTGCTAACAAAGTGTGCTCAGAACAGTTTCATTATAACAAATATTCTCTTTCACCAAAACAACAGATTCAAACTATGGTAGGCATCCTAAGGATTGGCAACACTTGGGAGTCATTACTTGGGTCCAAGATCGAAGCGAAGACTATATTACACGATCCATGCAGGTGGCTATGCCTGTTGGACAGATCCTAGACTTGTTCAAGCAGCAAGGAACATTGACCTAGCACCAAGACATCATACGGCCCAAAGGTCCCAAGAAGATCACCAATGCCTCTGCCCTAAAGTAGCCCAATTGAATAAAGGAATTTCCAGTGCAGCCCAAGACCAAGCTTGATAATCGACACATCAAATTCAATTCAGAATAGTGGAATCAAACAAATTCTGTCGCACTAGACTAGTGCCCAAAACACTGGCCTCAAGCATCACCAATTTGTCTTCGGTACCAGACAAATACAAGATAAACGTTGACAGCGCCCGGGTACCAGCTCAGCCTTCCACAAGCTACAGGTATGGAGTGTTTACCAAAGACCTCTGCATATCGACTAAAGCCATAGTGTACAAAACAGGGGCATAACACTCCTGTACTGTAATGAGACCTGGACTGTGCATCAGCGATACATAAAAATGCTAAAGAAATTCAGCTCCACAACAATTCGGGCAAAATTGTTGCAAAATCAACTTTGATGGATGGCTGAAAACCATCTCCCCAGCCAGGTCCTATTTAGTCAACTGTCAAATGGCCAACACACCATGGGAGGACAAAGAAAACAGAAGTTTTTCTTGGAAGCATGGCAGCATTGACTTTAAATGACTGGGATGGGGGAGAAAGCTTATCCATCAAGCTGCATCTCACTGCGTCACAATGTCTTTAATAATGAGGCAGAGGAACAAAGAAGGAAAGAAAAAGAAAATCCTGCACTTCAATCCCACTTCCTTGTGGGACATCTTGCCCCCCCATTCCAAAAAGACCTTTGGGTCAAAAATTGGAATACTCACTTGATTATGGCAGAAACTTGTAGACATCAACATCAAATCAAGAGACAGCTGACGATGCCTCTAGATTTGCTTAGACTTGTGATAGCTAACTTTTACTGTAAAATGCAATTTGAAATTATGAATATGGATTACATAACTGAATTGAGTTTACCAATATAATATCTTAACCTATAGACTCAATTTCATAAAATGCAAAATGACCACCAAATATTTACTGAATAGTGAACTTGCAAACTGCAGATCAAGTGCGAATCGGACTACCTTAAAGCTTCTACACAGTGTAGAACAGGAAATTCTGTCACCGCGGTTTCCTTTTCCAACTGGTAACAAAAACGCCCTTACTTTATGGCTCTAACAATTTTCGTTCTTTATGTGTAAACATGATACCCATAGGGTCGTTAAGTGCCAGAACTAGGTATTGGATAAACCCAAGGCATTAAAGCAAACTTGCATTGAAATAGATTAATATCTTTTAAGTCTGAAGTTACTATTATAGTTTCAAAGCATTTCTAACCAAATGTCTGTCCAAATTACTGTTAATTATATTGAACTGATTGCAGTTATATTTAGTTAAACCATTAGCTTTAACACTTTCCTTTATGTCAAGGGAAGTGTCAAAGTTCAGATTTTTCTTAAATGTGGTATAGTTGACTATTATAACCAACAGAAATCTTATGCGGCTTTCTGGAAGAACTGACAAGTAAATCTTGGCTGTATCAGCATTTGTGTTATTTAATTTTTTTTTTTAAATCAAGTTAAAAATATTAATGAGTACAAATGTCTAGTTATTGTACTGCTGTGGAGTAATTTTAGTCCACAAGCCATTTAGATTACATTTACTGTGTTCGTTTCCATGTCAGATGGCATAAATCACTGTGCCAAAATATATTATTTATTGACGTGACAGGATTTTAAAAGTTGGCTGAATCACTACTAGATTCCATAAGTCATACAAACTCAATGTTAACTCTGTTTTTCTCTCTCCAGATGCTGCCAGACCTGCAGAGTTTTTCCAGCATTTTGTTTGTATTTCAGATTCCATAAAACCTGATGGCACATAAAAAAGGCAATTCAGCCCAATAACTTCCAGCGAGAACAGTTTAAAACTAATTCCATTACTGCATTCTTCCTCTATAGCCCTGTAACATCCTAAGCTTCTAATATTCACCAAAGCTTTCTTAAAGACAATGGCTTTAACCCTTCAGTGCAAAACATTCCATGCTCCAAGGTGGCAGTTCATTCAGTCTTTCAGCATGTTGCTTTGAGTGCATACTCTCATTTTTGTTTTACCACCAAATGTATTATCTCCAGACTTATCTGCATTAATTTGCATCTGCATTTCTTCAGAATTGCTTTTTCCTCTGAGAAGCCCTGCAGATACCAAAACCAAGTCTTGTAAATGTTGTTCGAAACACTGAAGTATTATTATTAGGTTCACAGCCTTAAAAATCACTTCAAGAAATCTGCCTGGGGAGACAATACACAAAAGTAGCAAAGTCAAAGATCCAAATTAGGTTTGTTACAATTACTGCTATGAATGCTGCAAAGAATGGATGTTACCACTCTACAGTGGAACACTCCATTCAGTGAGTACTACACAAGGTTTCTCCCAAAAAACACCCAAATCAATGACAGTGCAGTCTTAGTGCCTTAGCAGTCTAATGGAAAAAGATGGTGAATCCCGTTGAAAGGTTCGCGAGCAGACTGGTCAGTTGTTTAGAAGAACATCTCATTGCCAGAATAATCAACCAAGCACCAGACATGGCGAACCCCCTCCAGAATCCTACATGTCTCAATAAGGTCTCCTCTCACTCTTCAAAACTCTAATGACTACAGGCCCAACCTACTTAATCTCACCTCATAAGAAAATCCCTCCATACGTGGGATTAATCTAGTGAACCTTCATTGGACTGCCTCCAATGCCAATGTATCTGTCCTTAGATAAGGGAACCAAAGCTGTTCACAGTATTCCAGCTGTGGTCTAACTAATGCCTTGTATCGGAGTCATTAATTTCCTTCTTGCAAGGAAAGAGTCTCCGTGAGTTTTGTCCTCAAGGTTCATCCTAGAGACAGTGCACCCCTGAAAAAGTCAAAAGCCAACTGTTATTGATTGTGAAAGTTAACTAGCTATCCATCTCACTGCTGCTTGCACATGCATATGTGGCTGCAATACATCAGTGAGTACATCGCTAAGTACTTAATTGATTGCAAAGCACTTTTGAATGTCCTGAAGATGTGATAAATGCAAGTTATTCCAAGGAGAAGTTAAGACACTTGCCCCATTACCTGGTTTTACTATTCATTTGATATTTGTATGAGAATATTCTATGCAAATGAGCCAAATAATTATTTAGTTTAAAAAACAACTAGCTCTCCACTTTCCTGTCCTCCTTGAGCAGCCTCTATGGAACAAAGCTCTGGTCAGGGTCAAGGACTCAAGGGAACTACAATATACTTTTACTTCGTAATGCAAGCTCTTCTTCACCACACTAACTAAATACCAAACTGCAATTGAAAACTTCCCGTGCAAGCAACACCTTGTGTAATCAGAAAATAGTGTTCTATCACATTAAAATTATTCACAATTAATTTGTGATGTTCAATGTCTTATTTGGGCAATTAGGCTAACTGGCAGCCATTCAACGGCAGTAGCAACAGCTTGCATCTCTGAACAGTTTTGAGGTATTTCATAACAAGGGCAAATGCTGAATTAGGAAGGGGTAACTGAAAAACGATTGGTTTTGTAACTCACCACCTGCCAGTTTCCATTTGGTGACATTGATTGAAGGAAAGGAGGTCAAATTATTTAGAAATATTGTTCCTTAAATAAAAGCGTGGGAGCTCATGTCACACTAGATCACTAGTGAAAGCTGACAGAAACAAAGTTTGAACATAGTGGTAGTTTTAAAACTTTCATAGTGCTGTCAATATTATCCTGTGTGGGTACTAGTCAACAGCTGCAGCATCATTAAAATGCAAAGACTGAACCGGCCTCCACCATTTGAATTATCTTTTTCCAAGGTGAAGTGCAAGTTACAGATAGAATTATGCAGAAAATAAGATCCAAGAGATCAGGATTGATATTTATGCTCCACACAAGCCCGACTTCACCTCACCCCATTAAGATAACATGTTTTCTTCAAGTACTTACGTAGTTCCCCCATAAATGGTTCCAAGCCATCACCTCAACCACTCCATGTGGTACAGAGTGCTACATTCTCAGCATTTATATTCCCTAATCCTTGACTCCCCCCACCAACGGAAATATGATCAGGTTACCCTAGTCTCCTTTCTGGAGCCCCAGCCAGTTTAGTCTTTCTGATAAGAAGATATTGATTTCAAAATTACAAAAACAGTGGAAAGGCTCGTATGTGGAGGAAAAAAAATAATGTGCTCAAAGTGTTTAGTTTAAACAGTAAAGGATTACTCTCTGGCACCTGGGCAATACTCTCTGGCACCTGGGCAATTCATTACTCCATTACAGTTAACACAAGTTCAAACATTAAAGAAAATAGTGAAGAGTAGTCAAAATTGCCATGATTGGGAAAGATACAAGACCCTATTCTCCATTTATTTAATGAAAATTTCTGAAATGAGGATTTAAAAAATATACATGAATTACTTTTATGATAGCCAGGCTAAGATGGGTGTTGTTCCTACAATTAAATGTGGATCAGTTATTCCAAGTTCATCTAAATGCAGCTAAGAAAAATGAAGCCAAAAATCAGTGAACTGTGCAGCTCACTGATTCAAATTCAAAAAAAGAATGACGTAACCGAGTTTTGTGGGCAATATTCAACAACCTCACACCAAAACGAAATGGAATGGAGTCAAATTACATTTTGCTTGGCAACAACAGTCAGTTTGTATTTTGTTTGGCTCGTATCGCCCTCAGAGTAAAAGGTGCATTTCCAGTTGAACCCCAGAGAGAGCAGGTCCCAGACTGTCTGCTGATACTCAATGACTATTGTATATTTGAGTTCAGAAACTGCAGAAGCTAGAGCCAAGAGTTTATTTCAGTTAAGGATGGTTTTAGAGGGGTATGCAGGGTCAGGCTGAAGCCTCCAGTGGACTTGCAATTTGGATTTTCAACAGAGCGGTCCCACCCCCACCTTGCTTAGTGGGGATGGACGAGCCAATTAAGAGACCGGTTACTCAACATCTGCAAACATGCCCAGTGATCAATAGTGTTCTCCCAGTGTCTGCATGGGTTTCCTCCAGGTGCTCCGGTTTCCTCCCACAAGTCCCGAAAGACGTGCTGTTAGGTAAATTGAGCATTCTGAATTCTCCCTCGGTGTATCCGAACAGATGCCGGAGAACAGTGGTTAGCACTGCTGCCCCACAGCGTCTAGCACCGCTGCCTCAGAGTCAGGGACCCAGGTTTGATACCGACCTTGGGTGAGTGCTGAATTTGCACTTTTCTCCCAGTGTCTGAAGGTTCCCGCCGGGTGCTCCAGTTCTACCCACGGTCAAAAGATTGGCAGGTTAGGGCGTCATGTGGAGCAGTGGTTAGCACTGGCACTGCGCCGCTGAGGACCCGGGTTCGAATCCTGGTCCTGGGTCACTGTCAGTGTGGAGTTTGTACATTCCCCCCACAACCCAAAGATGTGCAGGTTAGGTGGATTGGCTACACTAAATTGCTTCTTAGTGTCCAAAAGGTTAGGTGGGTTTACAGGGATAGGGCAGGGGCTCTTTTAGGAGGATCAGTGCAGACTCGAACTAAATTACCTCCTTCTGCACTGTAGGGATTCTATGATTCATGGGATGTGGGCTGCATTGCCGAGGCCAGTATTTATTACCCATCCCTAGTTGCCCTTGAAAAGGGTGGTGGGGTGATCTGCCTTCATGAACCACTGCAGTCCATGAGGTGTAGGTACACCCACAGTGCTGTTAGGGAGGGAATGAGTTCCAGGATTTTGAAGGAATGATGGTATATTTCCAAGTCGGGATGTTGAGTTATTTGGAAGGGAACTTCCAGATAGTGGTGTTTCCAAGTGTCGACTGCCCTTATCCTCCAGGTGGTGGTTATTCCCAGTATCTACTGCCCTTATCCTTCTAGAGGGGAGAAGTAGTGGGTTTGGAAGGAGCTTTGATAGCCCCTGCAGTGTATTTTATAGATGGTACTCACTGCTGCTGTGTGGTGGTGGTGGTGGAGGAAGTGAATGTCTCTCGCTAAGCTGCCAATCAAGCTTTGTCCTGGATAGTGTCAAGCTTCTGGAGTTGCACTCATGTCAAGTGGTCCACAGGATTCCTAGCCTCTGGCCTGCTCTTGTAACCACTGCATTTATATGGCTAGTCCAGTTCAGTTTCTGGTCAATGGTAGAATGTTGACAATGTTAATGCCATTGAATCTCCTGGGGCGATGATTAGATTCCCTCGTTGAAGATGGTCATTGCCTGGCACTTGTGTATTGCAAATGTTCTTAGTCATTTGTCAGCTCAAACCTGGGTACTGTCCAGGTCTTGGCACATTTGGACATGGATTGCTTCAATATCAGAGTAGTGAATGGTGAACAGCAGGTCCACAGATGGTTCCCATTGATCCAGTTTTGCTCGGTCTCCGTGATGCCACAGTATCAAATACTGCCTTGATGTCACGGGCAAATCATTCACCTCACCACTGGAGTTCAGCTGCTTTGTCCATGTTTGAATCAAGACTGCAATGAGGTTAGAGAGTGGATCTACCAGAACCCAAAAAACTGAGCGATGAGCAGGTTATTGCTAAGCAAGTGCTGTTTGACAGCACTGTTGATGACCTATTCCAATATTTACGGAGGATGAAGAGTAGACGGATGGGGCAGTAATTGGCTGGGTTGAGTTTGTCCTGCTGTGTGTGCGCGCAGGATATACCTGGGCAATTTTCCACATTGCTAGGTATAGTTGTACTGGAGCAGCTCGTCTCGGGACACACCCAGTTCGGGAACACAAATCTTCAGTATTATTGCCAGAATATTATTGTCAGGGCCCATAGCCTTTGCAGTAATCAGTGACCGGTTTCTGGATTTCACTTAGAGTGGATCAAATTGGCTGACATCAGTGCTAGGGATGTCTGGCAGAGACAAAGATGAATCATCCACTCTGCACTTCTGGCTGAAGGTTGTAGCAAATGCTTTAGCCTCATCTTTTGCACAGATGTGCTGGGCTCCCACAGCATGGAGGATGGGGATATTTGTGGAGCCTCCTCCAGTGAGTTGTTTAATTGTCCACCAGCATTCACGACTGAGTGTGGCACAACTGCAGAGCTTACATCCTATCCTCTGGTTGTGGAATTGCTTGGTTCTAATACCTGCTATTCACTGTTTGGCATGCATGTAGTCCAGTGTTGTAGCTTCGTCAGGCCGATAGCTCATTTTTAGTTATGCATGGCATTGCTTCTGGCATGCCCTCCTGCATTCTTTGTTGAACCAGGGTTGATCCCTGGCTTGGTGAAAATGGTTGATCCCTGGCTTGATGGAAATGGTAGTGTGGAGGATATGCTGGGTCATGAGATCAGATTGAGGTGGATTACAATTGTGTCACTGCTGATGGCCCACAGCACCTCATGGATTCCCTGAGAGTTCCTAGATCTGTTTGATGTCTATTTGATTTAGCATGGAGGTAGAGCCATAATAGAGGATAGCCTCAAATAAGAAAAACGGGACTTTGTCTTGTGTGGTGAGTGTTCCTGACAGATGCATCTGTGGCAGGCAGGATGGTGAGGAGGTAAAGTACATTTCCCCCTCTTGCTAACTGCCACAGGCCCAGTCTAGCTCAGTTTGTAGTGCTACAAAGCTACTTTGTGTGAAGGACATTGAAGTCCCCCCACCCCCAAAGTCCATTCTGTGCCCTTGTCACACTCAGTGCCTCCGCCAAATGGTGTTCATCATGGAATACCAATTCATCAGCGGAAGATAGGGACAGCAAGTGGTATTCAGCATGAGTTTTCCTTGCCCATGTCATGAGACTTCATGGGGCCTGGAGTAGAGGCCGAGGGCTCCTAGTGAAACTCCCTCCAGATTGCATACCACTGTGGTGTCACCTCTGCTGGATTTGTCCTGCTGGTTGGACAGGACATACCCAGGGATAGTAATGGTGCCTGAAACATTAAGGCATGATTCCGAGGAGTATGGCTATGTCAGGCCGTTAGACCAGTCGGACACAGCTCTCCCAATTTTGGCACAAGCACCCAGATGATGCCAAGGTCAACTTGGCTGTGCCAACAGGGATGAGCTTGCCATTGTCCTTTCAAGTGCCTAGGTGAATGCCAGGTGGACCAGACTGTGTGGAGTTTGCACTTTCCTCCTCCCCCAGTGTCTGCAAAGGTTTCCTCCAGGTGCTACTTTTTTCTCTCAGTCCAAAGATGTGCACGTTAGGTGGATTGGACATGCAAAATTATATCTCAAGTGTCCAAAAGGTTAGGTAGGGTTACAGTGATAGGGTGGAAAGTGTGGGCTTAAGCAGGGTGCTCTTTCCAAGGGCCGGTGCAGATTTATGGGCTGAATGGTCTCCCCCTGCACTGTAAATTCTATGATTGATATGTTTGTAGCAGTTCGATACATACATGCTTGCTAGCTTTTCCTCTCCAAATAGGAATTGGTAGTCTAGTTAGAGAGATTCAAAAATATGACTTTGTCAGGCACTTGGCTGTGGTATATATTCATATATGAAATGGTCTATTGCCGATTAGAAAAGGAACTTCAAAACTGGCTGCTTGCCGATTACACTTGGAATACGACACTAGCCACTTGGCAATTACAAAAGAATAAAACCGTAGAAAATAAATATCAAAAAATACATTGACAACATGGAAGCACACTGCAAAGTACAAGCACAAATAAAGGACTGGAGAGACACAAAAGAAAGCTGGTTTACACCAAGGACCTGCAGCATGAGGCACTGTCTTTCTTTGGTTTAACCCCTTTGTGTCCTATTGGCTCCTCACCTTTAGCAGTAGCCCTTCAGTTTGTTTAACTGTCTGTCACTAAGGTGAAAGTTCTTGGACACCCATTGGATCTTAATTGCTGCAGTATGACATCAGTTTTGAGCCCGAAACCCATCTTAATTAATGTCTATCAACCTTGTAAGAAATATCAACCTTGTAAGAAATAAGAAGAGTGAACATCAGGTCTTTACACTGGATATAAAGGCTTAATTGATTATATGCGTTTAACTAACCCCGATACAAATTAAACTAGATTCCATCATAGCTAGGCCTAAGATTTAGGCCAGGTAAGGACAGATTCCCTTCCAGGACATTCGTGAACCAAATGGTTTTTTGTGGCAATCGACAATATTTCATAATCATGAGACTCTTATTTCCATATATTTTAATGAATTTAAATTCCACCATCTGCCATTGTGGGATTTGAACCGAGATCCCCAGAGCATTACCCTGGATCACTAATCCAGTGAAAATACCACTCCACCATCACCTCCCCCAATACAGCAGCCCCCCCCCCCCCGTTCTGCATTGGCGAATAAGCCTAGATTTTCTGTGCTCAGTTCTGGAGTGGGGACACATTTTGATTGAACAATGCCAACTGAGCAAAGACTGCCAATATGTAAAAATTCATGCTATTACATGCAATTTAATGATGCTACTGTGGTGTTGGGTGTTCTGACACACAGATGAGCCAACACGGTTGTATATGGTACAACGCTATTTTATTTAAACTTACTATGTACAGTTTTGTCTTGACACTCTGCACGTGGGGATTCCCTGTTTGTGATTTTGTAACAGCTCTTCTCCGTGTCTTTGTCCCCAGACCTACTGACCACCAGGTGTCGTGCTAGTGCTTTTTATGTGGTTGGTGTTCTTGTGTGTGATTGGTTGTGGTGTTGTGTGCTCTGATTTGCCTGTTGGTGTGTCCATCATGATGTGTGTGTGTTTGAATATCATGACATCCCCCCTTTTTACAAAGATATGTGCCTACATGGTAATAAATATGATCGCGTCGTGAGTGCATCTAAGAGTGTGTGTGTGTCGTGTACAGCATGTGCATATGACGGAACTATTTACATGGGGCGATGTCGGGTGCGTCACATGAACCAAGTTGTACCATAACATAACATGAATGCGAACGAGAGAAAAAAAAAAAACTTGAACAGTTGTCCAGTCAGACGATATCTGGAACGATAAACAACAACAGGTTATCATGTAAAATTGTGCAACTTGTTAGACATATGAACGGTATTATAAGTCCAGTCTAATGGGCTTGTGACGAGTTCGGGTTGACCGTCAGGGTGGCACACCACTCATCGGCTGGATTGATGGCATTGACCTTGTTGACATCGATGACGGAAACGCGGAAGGAATCCTGGTCATCTGCATCACTTAACTGGAAGTCTTGATGCGTGGGCTGGACGGTCCTGACTTGTCTGCGAGATTGTCGGGGATTTGCCGGATCCATGGGTTGAGCCGAACGACAGTGGGCAGCGTAGTGGCCCATCTTGCCACATCTGAGGCACTGTCGGTTTTTTTGCAGGACATTGCCCTTTTAAATGTAGAGCTCCACAATTGCCGCACGTCATGACGTCACGGCGTTCGTTGCGCCACTGCGCATGCGCAGTGCGATCTTGCGGTGGGCGCGCCTGCGCAGTGCGTCCCTCGATGTGGCCGTTATTTTTGGCACGCACCAGCGCGGGAGACCGCGAAAAGCGCGGGAAGCGGCCGCTGTCGTCCGGGCCGTGGGTCGGGAAGTAATCGACGGCCTGGATGCGTTCGACGTCGTGGGCGGCCTGGCTTGCCGATGCGACGGCTGGGGACCCCCTCCGTGCCAACTCGGACGCCTGAAATCGGGCAAAACGGCAGGTAGCATTTTCGTGGAGGACACAGGCTTCCACAGCAGATGCTAAGGTGAGGCTTTTTATTTTAAGAAGCTGCTGGCGTAGGCCACTAGAGGCAACGCCAAAAACAATCTGGTCCCTGATCATGGACTCTGTGGTGGTGCCGTAACCGCAGGACTGCGCTAGAATCCGGAGGTGCGTCAAAAAGGGTTGAAAAAGCTCCTCCTTACCTTGCAGGCGTTGCTGAAAGAGGTATCTTTCAAAACTTTCATTCACTTCAACCTTAAAGTGCTGGTCCAGTTTGAGGATGACCGTGTCATATTTGGATTGGTTTTCGCCTTCTTCGAACACCAGTGAGTTGAAGACGTCGAGGGCGTGCTGACCTGCGTAGAAGAGGAGCATTGCAATCTTCGTTTCATCCGAGGCACTCTGTTTTTCGGTGGCACGGATGTACAGGTCAAATCGCTGCCTGAAGAGCTTCCAATTGGTACCTAGGTTCCCCGCGACTTGCAACGGCTGCGGTTTGTCGGTGCGGTCCATGTCCAGAATGGCAGGTATCGATCCACTCCTGTACCATGTGGTGTTGGGTGTTCTGACACACAGATGAGCCAACACGGTTGTATATGGTACAACGCTATTTTATTTAAACTTACTATGTACAGTTTTGTCTTGACACTCTGCACGTGGGGATTCCCTGTTTGTGATTTTGTAACAGCTCTTCTCCGTGTCTTTGTCCCCAGACCTACTGACCACCAGGTGTCGTGCTCGTGCTTTTTATGTGGTTGGTGTTCTTGTGTGTGATTGGTTGTGGTGTTGTGTGCTCTGATTTGCCTGTTGGTGTGTCCATCATGATGTGTGTGTTTGAATATCATGACAGCTACTAGCAAAATATCATTGGTTAAACTACTGGTAGTTTCACAAATTGACAGAAACCTTTGGATACTGGCAATTAATCATGAATTGGTACCTCACCTGAAGTGCCACTAGGCACCGACCTCACCATTATTTTGACAGAAAAACCAATGGCAACATCCAAAATATTTACCTTTCTTTGCAGGCATCAACTAATTGTGCATCTCCACCAAGAGATTTTACAACTCAAATTCAGATCCATTGTAACTACTACAATTTGTTACAAATGCAAGATATGTTACTACCATTATACTAGCAGGTATGGAATGTCATGCAGCACAGAACAGTTTCAGCACATTATGGTACGGCAGAAGTGAGGCAGATTGATGACTAACATTACAGCATTGTAACCAAATACCTGTAGCAGTGATGCTTTATACAGACAAACTGCTGTTTGAGCACATACATTATTCAGGTGGAAACAGACTGAAGTTTTAATCGGCCATAGAAAAGCCATTCCCCACTTTTGTACAAGCACTAAATTTCTACTTTATATAGTGTTCACTTAATTAATAACATTGATAATTCATCAAGATCAAAAAACTGGGAGATTGGAACAAGTTACTCAATAAACCAGTTTTGTTCAAACTTTTTGCTTGGGACCCATCTTTACCAGCTAGCCAACCTTGCGGCCCACCATTTTCACTTACCTTTATCTGACAGATGGGCCTGCTTGTTCATGATGTCACTTGCTTTGTTATTCAATGTTACATTTCTGATAACTGTGGTGATACACCTGCAGGCAATAGTATATAATTGGTAGTGCGACCTCCAACCAGCAGATGGTGGTAGAGATCCACCATGCGGTCTCGAGGCAGTGGTCATGTGACAAGACACTCTCATCGGAAGGTTGTAACGCATACAGAAGGACAGTCGCACATAAGTCAAGTTCCAGGAGAGTCCAGAGAAACTACTAACTTTTCCTTTTGTTGCTTAACCACGTGTACATAAATAAAACAGTTCTGATTTCGACATCAGCAGTTCTGTTGAAACATTGCTGGGCAAGATAACAAAACATGGTACCAGGTGGGATCTGAAGACTTGACGGTAATGTTTGAATTGAAAGACAAAGTTAAATGGGCTGAAGAACTGACCAGGTGAACTGTGATCATTGGCGACTCAGTGCAATAGAAGGATGAAGTTAGAGTTGGAAGGTTTAAAGGGACCCCCCCAGCTTCAATTCGCGGGTAACATCGGAAAAAATTGGCACGCTTTTAAGCAGCAATTCGGATTCTATATTGTAGCCCATGGCCTTCAGGCACAGCCTGATGAGGCTTATTACGTTGCTGCTCATGGCAGCAGGTCCAAAAGCCACAGAACTATATCATACCTTCGCCTGTGGCAGTGAAGGGAGCAGGAGCTACGATTAGGCGTTGGAAGTACTTTGATCTGTATTGCTCTTAAAAAATAACGAAGTATGTGAATGTAACACATTTAATACATCTACCCAGAAAGAAGGGCTTCAATCAGAAAGTCATATTAAGATGAGTCATGCGTGTTAGCTGCACAACAAATCAGCACACTCAGCTCCAAGTATTTTGGTGCCAACATAGTGGAAGGCGCCAGCACTATAACGCTGTGACTCAAGTCATAAAGAAACGTGGCCTCAGTGCAGGTGACCATTTTAAGTGGCCAAAAGGATCCGTCATCTTGTGTCAGAAATGTGGCAATCAGGGCAGCAGTGGCGCAAGTGGTTAGCATGGTTGCCTCACGGCACTTCCGGTTGCGGCAGGGATGAGCTAGCCGCACGTTTCGGCGGCTCCAGCTCCGACGGAACTTCGGGCTCTTTTAAGAGCCCCAACGGGGACTTGGACGGCCATAAAACCCGGTGCGAGGCGAGAGGGAAGGGAGTCCCCCCCCCCCCCCCCCCCCCGAAAGATGAAGGGAAAAACCGGCGCCGGCGGCTGCAGCCCGAAGAATCTGCAGCCAGAAGATCAGAGAGAGAGAGAGAAAGGGAGTGAAACAAAATGGCGGCGGAGAAACCACAGGTGACATGGGGGCCTGAGCAGGACGAGGTGGTGAGACGGTGCGTGGACCTGCTGAAGAAGGAGGTAATGACCCCGTTGTTACAGGCAATTGAGGGGCTTAAGGAGACTTTAAAGACCCAGGAGACGGAACTTCGCGTGGTGGAGCAGAAGGTGTCAGGTATTGAGGACGAGGTCCTGGGCCTGGCGGTCAAGACTCAGACGGACGAGGCACTTCATAAAAAGTGTGCTGACAGGATTGAGGCCCTTGAAAATGGAGCACGAAGGAAGAACCTTAGGGTACTAGGTCTCCCGGAGGGTGTGGAAGGAGTGGACTGTGGAGCGTACGCAAGTAAGATGCTGAGCTCACCGATGGGTGCTGAGGCCCCTGCGGGCCCCATGGAGGTGGAGTGGGCAAATCGGATCCCGGCGAGAAGACCAAAAGCGGGAGAACCACAGAGGGCGATAATCGTGCGATTCTACCGCCTTAAGGACAGAGAAGAGGTCCTGAGATGGGCCAAAAAGGTGCGGAGTAGCAGATGGGAGAATGCGGTGGTAAGGATCTACCAGGATTGGAGTGCGGAGGTGGCGAGAAGGAGGACGAGTTTCAACCGAGCCAAAGAGGTTTTGCACAAAAGGAAGGTGAAGTTTGGGATGCTGCAGCCGGCAAGACTATGGGTCACGCATCAGGAGAGACATTATTATTTCGAGACGGCGGAGGAAGCATGGTCCTTCATCAATGAAGAGAAACTGGACCGGAACTGAGGGACTGATGCTGCAGGGAACTGTTATTGTTGTTATTATTGTTTTTGTTAATGGGATGGTGAAAGTTAAGCAAGACGTAAACAGGGAAGGGGGGGACACTGGGGAAATGTGGGCGCCGGTGAGGGGGGAGAGGCGGGACATAGTCAGAGAATGGGGAAGGAGAGGGGGAGGGGAAAGGGAGCTGTGCCATAAGAGGCGGGACAGGTAAAGGGATGTTCCCGCGCCAGAAAGAATAAGGCGGGAAAACAGGCGCAAGGGAGTTCCCTCACACCGGGGGGGCCGAGGAGCGAGCAGGAGTAGCCGGGGTCAGTTGAAGTCAGCTGACTTACGGAAGTGATATGGGGGGGAGCAATCAAGCTAGATAGGGATCGCGGGGGGGAAGAAGAGGGGACAACTGGGTTGCTGCTGCGGAAATCCAAAAGGAAATGGCTAAAGAGGTGGTCGGGGGCGGAATGCGACGCTGGGGGAGCGAGCGGGAGCGTGAAGGCGGGATATGGGACTAGCCTAGAGAAGGTAATGGCTAGTCGACACGGGAGGGGGGCAGGTAGCCCCCCAGTGAGGCTGATCACGTGGAACGTGAGAGGCCTGAATGGGCCGATAAAAGGGCCCGAGCGCTCGCGCATTTGAAAGGACTAAGGGCAGACGTGGTTATGCTCCAAGAGACGCACCTAAAGGTGGCGGACCAAGTTAGGCTAAGGAAAGGATGGGTGGGACAGATGTTCCACTCAGGACTGGACGCAAAGAACAGAGGGGTGGCCATTTTGGTGGGGAAACGGGTAGCATTTGAAGCAAAGAACATAGTAGCAGATAGTGGAGGTAGATATGTAATGGTGAGTGGCAGGCTGGAGGGAATGGAGGTCGTGTTGGTTAATGTGTATGCCCCAAATTGGGACGATGCAGGGTTCATGAGACGGATGCTGGAGCGTATTCCGGACCTGGAGGCAGGAAATTTGATTTTAGGAGGGGACTTCAATACGGTGCTGGACCCGGGGCTAGATAGATCCAGCTCAAGGACTGGAAGAAGGCCGGCAGCGGCCAAGGTACTTAAGGGGTTTATGGACCAAATGGGGGGAGTGGATCCATGGCGATTTCTTAGACCCAGGGCTAGGGAGTATTCCTTCTTCTCCCACGTCCATAAAGTGTACTCCCGGATAGATTTTTTTGTTCTAGGAAGGTCGTTGATCTCTAGGGTGGAAGAAGCTGAATACTCAGCCATAGCGGTTTCGGATCATGCCCCACATTGGGTGGACCTGGAAGTAGGAGAGGACAGGGAACAGAGAACACTCTGGCGATTAGATGTGGGACTGATGGCGGATGAGGGAGTGTGTGCAAGAGTGAGGGGGTGTATCGAGAGATACCTGGAGGTCAATGACGACGGCGAGGTCCCTGTGGGAGTGGTCTGGGAAGCACTAAAAGCGGTGGTCAGAGGAGAGCTGATTTCTATTGGGGCCCACAAAAGGAAAACAGAGGCCAAGGAAAGGGATAGATTACTGGGGGAGATTTTAAGGGTGGACAGGGAATTTGCAGAGACCCCTGAGGAGGAGCTGTACAGGGAGAGGAGACGACTCCAGACCACCAGAAAGGCGGAGGTACTGTGGAGGAAGGCACAGGGGAGGAGGTATGAATATGGGGAAAAGGCTAGTCGCCTGTTGGCGCACCAACTGCGAAAGAGGGCAGCAGCGAGGGAGATAGGAGGAATTAGGGATGAAAGGAGAGACACCGTGCGAAGGGCAGGAAAGATAAATGAGGTGTTTAAGACCTTTTATGAAGAACTGTATAGGTCTCAGCCCCCAGAGGGAGAGGAGGGGATGCGGCAGTTCCTGGACCAGTTGAGGTTCCCGAAAGTGGAGGAGCAGGCGGTGGCAGGCCTGGGGGCACCGATTGAGGTGGACGAGGTTATTAAGGGACTGGGAAGCATGCAAGCAGGGAAGGCCCCGGGGCCAGACGGGTTCCCGGTGGAATTCTACAGAAAATATGTGGACTTGTTGGCCCCGTTGTTGGCGAGGACGTTCAATGAGGCCAGGGAAGGGGGGACACTACCCCCGACAATGTCGGAGGCGATGATATCGCTAATTTTGAAGAGGGACAAAGATCCGATGCAGTGTGGGTCCTATAGACCTATTTCACTATTGAACGTGGACGCCAAACTGCTAGCAAAGGTGCTGGCATCGAGGATAGAGGACTGTGTCCCAGGGTGGTGCACGAAGACCAGACAGGGTTCGTAAAAGGGAGACAACTGAATGTTAACGTGCGACGGCTATTAGGGGTGATAATGATGCCCTCAGTGGAGGGGGAGGCAGAGATAGTGGCGGCAATGGACGCAGAGAACGCATTTGATAGGGTGGAGTGGGAGTATTTATGGGAAGTGTTAAGGAGGTTTGGGAACGGATTTACTCGCTGGGTTAGACTACTTTATGGGGCACCAACGGCAAGCGTAGTTACAGGTCGACATAGATCGGAGTATTTCTGATTATATAGGGGAACAAGACAGGGATGCCCGCTGTCTCCATTGTTGTTTGCGCTGGCAATTGAACCTCTGGCCATGGCGCTGAGAGACTCCAGGAAATGGAGAGGGGTGACTAGAGGGGGAGAAGAACACAGTCTCGTTATACGCGGATGACCCAGCGGGGGGGGATGATAGAGGTTATGCGAATCTTGAGGAGGTTTGGGGAATTTTCGGGGTATAGGTTAAACATGGGGAAGAGTGAATTATATGTGATACATCCAGGGGACCAGAGTAGAGAGATAGAAGGCTTACCGCTAAGGGAAGTGGAAAGAAACTTCCGATACTTGGGGATTCAGATCGCTAGGAGCTGGGGAACCTTGCACAGACTTAATCTGACACGGCTGGTAGAACAAATGGAGGAGGACTTTAGGAGGTGGGACATGCAGCCTTTATCGCTGGCGGGCAGGGTGCAGGCAATTAAGATGATGGTCCTCCCGAGGTTCTTATTTGTATTTCAATGTCTCCCTATTTTAATCACCAGGACCTTTTTTAATAAAATAGACAGGAGCATTATGAGCTTTGTGTGGGCAGGGAAAGTTCCGAGAGTAAGGAGGGGGTTCCTGCAGCGCAGTAGGGACAGAGGAGGACTGGCACTACCGAACTTGGGAGATTATTGGGCCGACAATGTGGCAATGATACGTAGATGGATGATGGAGGGTGAGGGAGCGGCGTGGAAAAGGCTGGAGAGAAGGTCCTGTAAAGGGACGAGTCTAGAGGCGCTGGTGACGGCGCCGCTACCGTTCTCACCGAAAAATTACACCACAAACCCGGTGATGGCGGCAACACTGAATATATGGGGACAGTGGAGGCGACAGAGGGGGGTGCGGGGAGCCCTGGTGGGGTCCCCTATCAGGAACAACCATAGGTTCGCCCCAGGAAGAATGGATGGAGGATTTCAGAGCTGGTACCAGTTGGGAATTAGGAAGGTGGGAGATTTATTCATAGATGGGACTTTTGCGAGCTTGGGAGCATTGGAGGAAAAGTATAAGTTACCCCGGGGGAATTTCTTGAGATATATGCAGGTGAGGGCGTTTACTAGACAACAGGTGAGGGAATTTCCACGGCTCCCGACACAGGGGATACAGGACAGGGTGCTTTCAGGGGTGTGGGTCGGAGAGGGCAAGGTGTCAGAGATTTATAGAGAGATGAGGGAAGAGGGGGAGGAGTCGGTGGACGAACTAAAAGGAAAGTGGGAAGAAGAACTAGGGGAGGAGATAGAGGAGGGTATGTGGGCTGATGCCCTAAGCAGGGTAAATTCCTCTTCCTCATGCGCCAGGCTTAGCCTGATTCAATTTAAGGTGCTACACAGAGCACACATAACGGGGGCAAGATTGAGCAGGTTCTTTGGAGTGGAGGACAAATGTGGGAGGTGTGGCAGGAGCCCGGCAAACCATGCACATATGTTTTGGGCGTGCCCGGCACTGGAAAGGTATTGGAAGGGAGTGACGGGAGTGATTTCGCACGTGGTGAAGGCTCGGGTCAAACCAGGCTGGGGTTTAGCTCTATTTGGAGTTGCGGATGAGCCGGGAGTGCAGGAAGCGAAAGAGGCCGATGTCGTGGCCTTTGCGTCCCTCGTAGCCCGGCGCAGGATCCTACTCATGTGGAAGGAGGCGAAACCCCCCCCGGACTGGAGGCCTGGGTAAACGATATGGCGGGGTTTATTAAACTGGAGCAGATAAAGTTTGCCCTGAGAGGATCGGCTCAAGGGTTCACCAGGCGGTGGCAGCCATTTCTCGACTACCTAGGGGAACGTTAGAGGGAAGACGGATGACCAGCAGCAGCAACCCAGGGGGGGGGGGGGGGGGGGGAGGCAGTTGAGTATAGGGCAATAGAGTACGAGGTTTTGTTACTTGTATATTATTACTACTATCATTACTATTGTTAAAAAGTTTAAAAATTTCTGTTTTGTTACTGTTATCGTTTCGCTTGTTTTGTTAGCGGGAAAAATGTTGCTCAGGGAAAAAATTTCAATAAAATATATATATTTTTTAAAAATGGCTGCCTCACGGCGCCGAGGTCCCAGGTTTGATCCCGGCTCTGGGTCACTGTCCGTGTGGAGTTTGCACATTCTCCCCGTTTTTGCGTGGGTTTTGCCCCCACAACCCAAAAAAGATGTGCAGGATAGGTGGATTGGCCACTCTAAATTGCCCCTTAAATTGGAAAGAATAAATCGGATATTATTTTTTTTTTAAAAAGAGAAATGTGACAATCGACATGGCCTACGACAATGTCCGGCCATTGAAAAAGTTTGTTTTGAATGCAGCAGTGTTGGTCATTTTACGAAATGGTGTTTTTCGGGTCCTCCAGTGGACCAAATCAGATCAGTTGATGAGGTGGATGAGAGGTCTCCGGACAAGCTATTCTACATCGATCTCATCGCAATCAAGCATCAACCCATAAAGCTGAAGATATCTCAAAAAATAATGATGCTGGTAAGGACAAACTTGCAGACATCAAAACCAGATGGAAAACAATGGTGTTATTAAATGACTCATTGGTACAATGCGACCTCGACATCCGAACGAGATCCAACCTCTTCAGTCGGTCTGCTTTGCACAAGCTGTACTTGCAGCTGAAAGTCGTTGATCGGCCAAGACTACTATGGTACAAGATAGATGGCGACGTTCGGTGAATGTGAACTTTCGCGGAAGACACATCATGAATATTACCGTTTTATATAGTGGAGATGAAAACTGGGTCCATTATAGGAGCGGATGCATGTGAATCTGAACCTGGTTCAGCGGCTGTATGCTCCAGAAGACAGGTGGCTAGCCAAGCTCAAAAGATCCCAGCAAAATATAATAGTGCAATTATTGGGTGACAATTCAGAAGACATCCAGGCAGAAGATTACGAATGAGATGAAGAAAAGAGCCAGAGAGCATTCCAGACTTCTGGTTAACATTCTTCAAGAAGGTGTTCATACTTAGTGGCATGATACAGGAGCATGAGCCGTATTAAAGCATCTACAAGATGTGAATGTTACATTTTCAGAGCATGAAAAGCTGAGGAGCTTCACTCTGGAGTTTAAGTTTGAGCCTAATGGGTACTTTACAAATGAGGTGACTACGAAAGTATACCAGATGAAATCGCAGCCTGACCAGCTTGAATCTTCATTTCTCGATGAGCTAGAAATATTAGGGCGCACTGGCTGCAACATTGACTGGAAGAGAAGGGAAAAATGTCACGTTGAAAACAAGTAAAACCAAGCTGAAGTACAAAGGTTAACGTGCAGGTTCAGTCGGCAGTTAGGAAGGCAAATGCAATGTTAGCATTCATGTTGAGGGGGCTAGAATACAAGACCAGGGATGTCCCTCTGAGGCTGTACAAGGCTCTGGGGAGACCCCATTTGGAGTATTGTGAGCAGTTTTGGGCCCCGTATCTAAGGAAGAATATGCTGGCCTTGGAAAGGGTCCAGGAGGTTCACAAGAATGATCTCTGGAATGAAGAACTTGTCGTATGAGGAACAGTTGAGGACTCTGGGTCTGTACTCGTTGGAGTTTAGAAGGGTGAGGGGGGGGGGGGGGGGGAAAATCTTATTGAAACTTACAGGATGCCTGGATTGAGTGGACACGGAGAGGGTGTTTCCACTAGTATGAAAAACTAGAACTAGAAGGCACAATCCCAGACTAAGGACGATCCTTTAATAGAGATGAGGAGGAATTTCTTCAGCCAGAGGGTGGTGAATCTGTGGAACTCTTGGCCGCAAAAGACGGTGGAGGCCAAATCACGGGAGTGTCTTTAAGAAAGAGATAAATAGGTTCTTGATTAATAAGGGGATCAGGAGTTATGGGGAGAAGGTAGGCGATGGGGATGAGAAAAATATCAGCTATGATTGAATGGTGGAGCAGACGCGATGGGCCGAGTGGCCTAATTCACTGCAATGTCTTATGGTCTGAAGGTCGAAGTACTTGCAGAAGAGTTATGAAAACTGTACCGAATTACTCATTCTTTAATTTCTTCAGTACTCCTGAGGTTCCAGAGTGGAATGTTAAGGAAATGTTCTGCAGCAAAACTCGTTGCTGACTTTGAAACTGGCTGCCTCCAGCATGAAAACATAATTCTGTGTGTAATGTTGTATTTTACAGGAGAAATTGCAAACGATACTGAATGCCAAGATATACATGATGACTTTGAAGATGGTGCGGAAAGTAATGGCTTGGAAGGTGAGCCACATGAAGACGAATATGAAATGCTCGTAAATCTATTTTGCAGGATTTGTGATGGGTTTAATGTAGAGGCCCAAGAAACGCTACTCCAGTGGTGTGGTGGGAATGCAGAGGTGGTCACGAGGGACGCCCAGAACACGCTGGACACCGAGAAGGACGAGGCCTGTTGAGATGGCCCACTCCAAAATAAAAAACGAAATTGCATTGGAGGAACAGCTCCTGAACAAGCTAGTAATAGACGACATCGTACCAATCCTAAGGAAGCTTGCTTCAGAGGCATTTGGTAAATCGTTTTTAGGCCTCGAGTGGACCCTCGAGGATTCTCTGCTAGAAGATGAGTTGGAGGAGCTGATGACCATCTCGCTATGCAGGTCAACGGATCACACATTCTCGAGCAAGACCAGGATGACCTAACGCATAGATCATCAGAGCCAGAGAGTGTTTGCATCACCATTTTTAGTGATGAGGAACCATCGATCATTGTTCCAGCATGCCAAGAAGGGGCAGCACCGGCTGTCGTAGATGTGACTTCCACCTAGGCACCAGAGAGCGAGGCGCTCCAACCTCCAGATGAGGGAACAGGATTGGGCCTGGCTACAGTCCCGTGGAAACATGCCAGCGCCACAGGTCCCATCTGAGGATCTGCATACTTCTATGTACAGGATACAGACTAGCATCAAAACAAGGGTGACAAGCCCAAACATATAAAGAACAAAATTCGCAAGATAATCTTAAAAAAAAAAAAAAGTGGGAGAGCTAGCTCATCCCATTGATAAATGTAAAAGAAGAGACGGTGATGTCATGATTGCCAGGCCAGAAACAGAAGAGACAGAAAACATACAGCGAAGCAGCAAACAACGTAGTGGCAAGAATTTTTTTTAAAGAAACTGCTGATGCACGTTGGCCAGCTGGGATGTTTCGACGGCAGTGTAAAGAGGATACGAAGCAGGAGGCAGGCACGCAAACCAATCTTCAAAAAGGCTGACAACAGCCCAAGTGATCACAGGGGCGATCCAGTAAGGGAGGCACAGTCAGCTGTGAGAAAAGGGACAGACACTGACCAGGCGTATCATGTTGAGGGTCACCCCAGTTAAATTTGTTTACATTGTTATGCATATCACACAAGGTATAAAGTAAAGATAGTAGGCATGCTTGTACATAAACATTATTTCCGAAGGAAGGGGATGTGGTGATATGCCTGTAGACAATATTGTATAAAGTTGGTGGTGCGACCTCCAACGAGCAGGTGGCAGTACAGATCCACCGTGCAGTCTCGAGTCAGTGGTCATGTGACAAGGAAGGCTGTAAGGCCAACAGGACAGTCACACAAGTCACATTTCAGGGGAGTCTAGAGAAACTCTGTAATAACTTAAGATTAGTATTGTTACTTACCACATGTACATAAATGATATCAGCAGTTCTGTTGAATCATTGCTGGACAAGATAACAGAACACACTAATAACGACTTCAGATCTCACTGGACTAGTAAACCAGAGTAATGCTCGGGGAACCCAGTTTCAAATCCCGCCACTGCAGATGGTGAAATTTGAATTGAATAAAAAACTGAAATTAAAAGTCTAATGATGACCATGAAAACATTGTTGATTGTCGTAAAAACCCATCTGGTTCACTAATGTCTTTTAGGGAAGGAAATCTGCCATCCTTACCTGGTCTGCGATGCCAGACCCACAATGTAGTTGACTCTTAACTGCCCCAAGGGCAAGAAATGCTGGCACAGTCTGTGACACCCACATCCCATGAACACATTTTTAAAAAGACTGCAGGCTGTAGCCAAATCTGTGAAAGGTACTGGTTTAAAAGACCGCAAGCAGTTTTTTCCATCAGGTCTGTAACAGTTTAACCTTCTGTCTGAAAGCCCAGTCTAAGAACTCTCTTCACGATACAGCCAGAATTTCTGCAGAGATCAGACAAGTAGTTGAAAGGCAGACTGGATGTAGAATCTGCAGTAAACTCTGGGGTAGAGAATTCTAAAATTGTTTTTGTCAATCTGGTGGAGACCCGTCAAGACTGAGCTGACCTACAAAGGGGGAATTCTCAGTGTGAAGAGCATTCTACAGCCTGTAGGTTCTGGTTGAAGACCACCAATAGAAGATCGCTTGCTACAAAGACCACTACCTCAGCATCAAAGAACCATCTCATGCTTTAAATCCGTCATTTTCAATCCTACCCCCACCTGGAAAGCGTGCAGAGGAGATTTACCAGGATGTTGCATGAACTGTAGAGTTTTGGTTATGAAGAGACATTGCATGGACTGGGGTGGCTTTCCTTTTAGCACAAGAGACTGAGGGGTGGAGGGAGGGGGGAGAGAAAAGGAGAGAGAGAAAGAGAGAATAAAATAACAAATAATAATATAAACTTATTGTTGCAAGTAGGCTTCAAATAAAGTTACTGCGAAAAGCCCATTGAGATGTATAAAATTATGGGGCAAAAATAGCCAGGAAGAAACTATTCCCCTTGGTGGAGGGATCAATCACCAGGGGACATAGATTTAAGATAAGGAGTAGGAGGTTTAGAAGGAATGTGAGGAAACCCAGAGGATGGTGGAAGTCTGGAACTCACTGTCTGAAGGGAGGAGGCACATACTCTCTCATAGGCAGAGACCCTCATAACATCTAGTATTGAGATGTGCATTTGCGATGCCAAGGCAAAAAAGGCTATGGGCCAAGTGCTGGAAAATGGGATTAGGATACTGGTTTTTGACTGCTCTCTGCCTCGCTTCAGGCAGGAAGATTACAATGAATTTTTTTTTAAATCTTCTCCTGCGACAGCAGGCTGACATCAGGAGGAGGCGGTGCACCTCGCGTCGTTCTGTGCAAGCGCACCGATGAGCGGGTATGCATGCGCAGTGCGGCCGCATTCTTTTATATGGTCGTGGACGTCATTTTCAAAGCCGCTTGCAGCCGGCATTGTTAAAAGCCGATTGCTGCGCGCGAATTTGCTCGATCGGGAACGCCGCAACGGACGGCTCCGCGACCCTCCCGACACACGCCCGTGGGTCGTGACCCCCACTTTGAAAATGCATGCCTAAGAGAATGAGACTGGGGAAATAATGGAGAACCAGGAAATGGCAGAGAAATTAAATAAATAATGTGTTAGTCTTAATGGTAAAAGACACGCACATTCAAAAAATAATCAAGGGGCAAAGAAAAGGAAATAAATTCAATAACTATCACAAGAAAAAGTACTAGCAAAACTAATAGGGCTAACGACCAAAGTCCATTGGACCTGATTGGTGGCATCCCAAAATATTAAAAGTAGCGAGAGAAAGTGGATGCACAGGTAGTAATTGCCCAAGAATCCTTAAATTCTGGTAAGTCCCAGAGGATCAGAAAACTGCCAATGTAACACCCTTATTCAAAAAGGGACGGCAACTAAAAACAAAAATACAGAAGCTAGTCCATTATAAAAGGATTAATACATACCAATCTAGTACAAACACACGCCACATGCGCTTGGTAAGATGGCAAGGCTGCACTGCTTTCAAAATAATAGATCAGTTATTTTATTTCAGTCCCAAAGAGCAACAGGCTGTTGGTTTTGATAACATTCAAGATCGTTAGCTTCCACCAACTATCAGACAGCAAGCAGAGAGAAAACAGCTCCCTTGAGGTCTGATCACTTCCAGAAGGTTCTCTGAAACATCACCCAGCAGGAACCAAATCACTGACTTGCCAGGCGGAACACCGTCCCTGGGCAACCCATCGGTTGCCAGTTATCCAATCAAACTGAATGGATAATGAGTGGTAAAGCAAAAAGTGCAGAGGATACTGGAAGTCTGCAGAGGGATTTGGAAACTTTAAGTGAATGGGCTAGGGTCTGGCAAATGGAATGCAATGTTGACAAATGTGAGGTTATCCATTTTGTTAGGAATAACAGCACAAGAGATTATTTAAATGATAAAATATTAAAACATGCTGCTGTGCAGAGGGACCTGGGTGTCCTAGTGCACATCCCAAAAAGTTGGTTTACAGGTGCAACAGGTGATTAAGGCGGTGAATGGAATTGTCCTTCATTGTTAGAGGGATGGAATTTAAGACTAAGGAGGTTATGCTGCAACTGTATACGGTGTTAGTGAGGCCACACCTGGGGTATTGTGTTTAGTTTTGATCTCCTTACCCAAGAAAGGACGTACTGCCGCTGGAGGGCGTGCAGAGGAGATTCACTAGGTTAATCCCAGAGTTGAGGGGGTTGGATTACAAGGAGAGGTTGAGTAGACTGGGACTGTACACGTTGGAATTCAGAAGGAAGGATGCGGGGGGATCTTATAGAAAGATATAACATTATGAAGGGAATAAATAGGATAGATGCAGGCAGGTTCTTTCCACTGGTGGGTGAAAGCAGAACTAGGGGGCATCGCCTCAAAATAAGGGGAAGTAGATTTAGGACTGAGTTTAGGAGGAACCTCTTCCCCCAAAGGGTTGTGAATCTATGGAATTCCCTGCCCAGTGAAGCAGTTGAGGCTCCTTCATTAAATGTTTTCAAGATAAAGATAGATAGTTTTTTGAAGAATAAAGGAATAAAGGTTATGGTGTTCGGGCAGGAAAGTGGAGCTGAGTCCACAAAAGATCAGCCATGATCTCATTGAATGGCGGAGCAGGCTCAAAGGGCCAGATGGCTTACTCCTGCTCCTAACTCTTATATTCTTATAAAACTGCATTCATCCAAAACCTGTTCCCCCCATCTACTTGGTGCCAAAACTTTTCCAATCACAACCTGAGAATACAGTACCCTGGTAAGTAGGGAGTCTTCGGCTTTTTTCACTAAGTCGCATCCCAATTATTGATCCACTGGTGAAAACAATAAAAGAAATATGAACAAAGGAATTAAATAGGAAGGACAACCACACAAAAAAAACCCTTCAAGATAGTTTTTAGCATGGAGAGAATTGGCTAACTGACAGAAGACAGTTGGGAGCAGGGGCAATTTCAGCATGGCAACCTGTATCTAGTGGAGTGATACAAAGATCAGTGCAGGGCCACAACTAGTTTTGTGTGATGTGCAAATTTGGAAAAGTGGTGAGGACCCTGTCTAGAGAATGATATGGACAGGTTAAGCGAGTGGGCAAAAACTTGACAGATAGATATAATGTAGGAAATTGTGAAACAATGCACTTGGTAGGAAGAATAAAGGAGCTGAATACTATTTAAATAAAGACTGCAGAAATCTACAGCAAGGAAGATTTGGGGGTCCTTGTCCATAAATAAAATGTTAGCAAGTTCACCAGATAATATGGAAAACAAGTGGAATGTTGACCATAATTTCCAAAGGGAATGGAGTATAAAAATAGGGAAGTTCTGCTAAAACTATGCAAGGCACTAGTTCAACCACTGAACATAGTTTCATAGAATTTACAGTGCAGAAGGAGGTCCCTTTATCTTAGGAATGATATGCTGGCATCGGAGGGATCCAGAGACGGCCTCAGTAGGTTGATCCCGAATACGGGTGTAATTTTCGTATAGAAGAGGAGGGTGGGCCTGTACTCCTTGGAGTTTAGTGGAATGAGATGTCCTTACTGAGACAAAGGATTCTCAGGGGGTTGTTTCTCCTTGAGTGTGTCTAGGACCAGATGTATTATTAAAGGATTTATATTTGTATTGGTAAACACTAGAAATACAGTATGGTTTTACATGGGTTTAATTTAATGTTTGTGCCTTAGATTCATGCTGGACAAAAAGGTATTTGTACATGTGAGGGTTGATTTCAATTCCAACTGATTCTATTGCGCTTAGAGGTGGCTGCAGCAAAAAGAGTCAAGAAACCAACAGTGGTTGCTTAGCAACTGGGGCCTGCTTTCAAGTTTTAGTTTAACTAACTTGATTTGCAGTTGGAGAATTGTAGGGAGAGAAAGCAGCTCTGAGCTCTGCTAGAAGCAGTTGGTTTAGAAGGTTAGAGGGAACATCTCTCAGAACAGAAAACAGTTCAGTAAAGACAGATAGAGCTGAGAAGGTGGCTGAGACACCAGAAAGATATCCAAGTGATTTTACTACAGCCTGTGGAACGAGTTCAAATTGTAATGATATGTAGATAGACATGTAACTAAAGGGTTAATTAGAACACCCAGCTGTGGCATAACCACTAGAGGGCATTATCATAGAATTTACAGTACAGAAGGAGGCCATTCGGCCCATCGAGTCTGCACTGGCTCTTGGAAAGAGCACCCTACCCAAGGTCAACACCGCCACCCTATCCCCATAACCCAGTAACCCTACCCAACACTAAGGGCAATTTTTTGGACACCAAGGGCAATTTATCATGGCCAATCCACCTAACCCGCACATCTTTGGACTGTGGGAGGAAACAGGAGCACCCGGAGGAAACCCACGCACACACGGGGAGGATGTGCAGACTCCGCACAGACAGTGACCCAAGCCAGAATCGAACCTGGGACCCTGGAGCTGTGAAGCAATTGTGCTATCCACAATGCTACAGTGCTTCGCTGAAGCTATCCTCACTAATAGTCCTTTTCTGCCTAATGCAGCTACTGAAATACCACTTCACCTTCATTCCAGAATCTGGCATGATATAAAAGTGCAAATGGCTCTTGCTTTCCAGCCATCTGCCCCTTCCCTCATCCCAACCTTCCACTTGAGCATTTATGCAAGACCTGCTGCCTGGCTAACCAGTGGTGCCTGAGGATGGAGGCCCAGGAGGAAGAGCACACCTCACCCATTTCCTCTGGCTCAACACAGATTTCCCACATCACTTGGGAGGAATTCAGAGGAGACACCCACAAACATTCACTTAGGGTTCAGAGTGTATTTTCCCCACAGTCAAAAAGTGATTGTGTTAATGAGACCATTTTGGATTAAGAAGTACTTTGTAAATTGGTGTTAATCCAAAATATGTAATTGTTAAACTGAAGGAATCCATATGGCATCATAATCCAATGTTTATTTTTTTTTCTTTCTGTTAAAACTAAGTCCTTTGACTCTGTTCCTCCACATTTTTTTTTTTTTATAAATCAAATGAGTCTTTTGAGCCAGGCCTTCATTCTGGGACCTTCCGGAGGACAAACAAAGAACAAAGAAATGTACAGCACAGGAACAGGCCCTTCGGCCCTCCAAGCCCGTGCCGACCATACTGCCCGACTAAACTACAATCTTCTACACTTCCTGGGTCCGTATCCTTCTATTCCCATCCTATTCATATATTTAAAGGACCATTTATAATATGAACTAGGATCATAAGAGGGCATAATAGGTCAGTAAGGGGACACCCATTTAAGACAGAGGAGGAGGAATTTCTTCTGAGGGTAGTGAATCTGTGGAATTATTTACCGCAGTGGGCTGTACAGGCCAAGTCCTTATATTTAACGCAGAGTTAGACAGATTTATAAGTCAGTAAGGAAATCAAGGGTTATGGGGGTACGGCAGAAAGTCAGTCATGATCTCATTGAAAGGCAGAGCAGACTTGATGGGCCAAATAGCCTACTTCTGCTCATGTCTTTTGGTCTAAATATGGCGGTACCCCCTCAATTAAAGTCAATACAATATAGAATTAAGCTACAGCCAAGAATCTGAGGAAGCACTGGTTGGCTTGTTCTTCTTTCATGAAATCTCGCAAGATCAGCATTCTTTGCCCATCCCCAACTGCGTTGGAGAGCCACCTTCTTGCTCCACTGTAGTCCATGTGGTGAAGATACAGGGGAAGCTCCAAAATTCTGATCCAGCAATAGCAAGAGGAAAGTCACACAGTTCCAACTCAGGATGGCATGAGACTTGGACAGGAACCTGCAGATGATGTTCTCACATGTCTGCTGCCCATATTCTTCTGGGTGGTAGGGTTTGCAGGTGAGGAAATGCTAAAGGAGCCTTGGTGAGCTGCTGCAGTGCACTTTTAATATGGTTAGCACTGCTCTCACGATGGAGGGAGTGAATGTTTAAGGTGGTGGATGGGGTGCTAATCAAGCGGGATACTTTCACCTGCATTGCGATGAATGAATGTAGCTTTGTTGAAGCTACACTCCTCTGGAATATTCTGTCCAGAATAGTCTATCACACTCACTTGTGCCTTTTGGATGTTGGACAGGCTGTTCTGAAACTTCCGCAGATTCCCACTTCAGCCCAGCTATTTGCCTTGTAATACACAAGTGTACCATTTCTTAATTCTATCCACAGTGAACTTAATGCTATAGCATATCCTAGGGATTGTATGATAAAACATTTCATTACCATCTTGAAGGGAAAAAGGAATGCTGTGACATTATGAAAGAATTTTCTAATTAGAATGCTCCCAAATTTAAGCCTCAATCACCATTAAAGCTATTACACTGTATTCATTCATGCTTCTAACTTGTTTTGTATTGAATGCTTTGTGCTTGCATCTACATGGTACTCCATCCTAATTCCAGTTTCTCAGGAACACTAATGTTCTGGTTTTTAATCTTTTTTTGCTATCACTTGCTCCAACTTGATTTTTGTTAATGAGGTAACAGATAGGACTGATGAAGCTACTGTAATTGATGCAATGTATATGGGTTTCCAAAAGGCATTTGTTAAAATGCCACATGAAGCCCATGGAATAAAAGGAAGAGGCAGCATGATGCAAAGTTTGCTGAGTAGCAGGAACCAGTGATGATGGGGAGTGGTTGTTTTGTTTTTGATTGGAGGAAGGTATATGGTGTAGTTCCCCAGGGATCAGTATCAAGACCACTGCCTTTTTCTTTATATATATTTAATGACCCAAACTTGGGGTATGATTTTAGACCAGATCCCCAAAGCTCTTGGTTCCTTCCAGTCAGGGACAAGTTAATCTTTTGTCTTAAAGTTTGAGATTCAAGACACTTGCCAAGAGAATAAAGCCACAAGATTCCATAGGTTTTGATCAACAATTAAAACTCTTCACTATACAAAGGTCATAAAGATAAAACAATTTACAACATATATTTCATAGTAACTCAATGTTAATAAGAGGTGCACAAATGTCATGGCAGATACAAAGACAGATTTCATGGATTTCTCAACAACCCACCCAGACATCAGGTAAAGTATCTCACTGAACGCCCCAGCCTTCAACAGCCTCAACGACAGCCAACCTTCAAGCATTTCAATGCTGTCTCCAGGACTCCAATCCCCTAGATTCAACGCCAATTCACAAACACAACTTCAGCTCTTCGGCCGTGCCGAGCAGAAGACCACTGCTCCAATAAAGTACCATTGATCCAACCGAACCAGCAACCTTTTGCTGCTACTTAGCTCTTAAAGGCTCCTCTCAAGCCCCATTACTTACGTCTGTGAATCAGGGTCCCTTTTTCTGCTCAGAGACCATTTCTTTGCTCCTCTATCTTTCTAAATTAGGACCCATGTGGGAAACCCTCTTTTGTGCCCTCTGCGTCCGGTCTGTGGCTCTTCGATTATTGAATTCCACTCCAGGGTTACATGACTCATTTCCTTTTTGAGCAAGCACAATGGACCCAATCCTCGGCCGAAGCACAAAACGTATGCACATGCATACTGGGAATTAGTCCTTGGCCCCCAGTCAGGAACCAGTTAAGTTGAGATTTCTTGGCCGTGTGTAGGGCACAATGTTCGGATGACAGAATAGAGCAGTGGAATGGACAAAAGGTAGTAAATGTGAAGTGACGCTTTTGGGGAAGGGGGTGGTATATGCACAAGGGTCAAAGTAGTTTGATAAATGTAAGAAAAAACTACAGTATTGTTCTTATGAACGCAATGAGTAGAAAAATAAAAGGAATCCATGATGTACTGTTAGAAAACAGCCTCAGCTGGAGTAAGGTGCCCAATTTCAGGCACTACCCTCAAGGGTTTGAAGGCTCAAGAGGGTTCAGAAAAATATTGTAAAATGGTTACAGGGATGAGGAACTCTTATGAGAATAGACTGGACAAGCGGAGATCTTTTCCTTCTAGAGGATTGATAGGGGAGCTCAAAATCATGAGGGGTTGTGACAGTAGAAATAAACTGTTCTCACTGCTGGGACGGTCAAAAACCAGAGGACATATTTAAGAAAGGCAACTGGCAAACCAAAGCCAAAATGTTTTTGCAAGTGATTCTGAACTGGAATGCACTGCCAGAAGGGGCGGTGAAGACAGATTCAATTGTAGCTCGCAAAAGTAAATTGGATCTGATGGGAAAAGGAAATTTGCAAGGCTTTCACTAAATTGCTATTGCAGAGCGAGAAGAGAGATGGCACAGACAACGGGCTGAAAGCACTGAAGGAAGCCATTCTATGATTCTACCATTCTTTTCCTCATCATCTCCAGGTTGTTTCGTCCCCTCAGGAGATTCCAGAGAATACATCTGCTTCTAATAAGTGTTAGGATCCCTAGAGGCAACTATCCCCATGGCAATGATTTAAAAGGAATCACAAGATTTGACTTACACGGTCATGAAAATCAGACTAAACATTGTAGGTAACTGATACTTTAAACAGAAGAAACGAATACCTGCTTGAAACAACCAATAACCCCACTTCACACGTGTACATTTTGCCACACTGAGCAGAAATGCAGTTCAAGTCCCAGATCGCTCTCAGCATTCTCTTGTACTCTCCTCCTTGTTACACTGGGGCTAGCCAAAGGTTCGAGTCCCCAAATCCTTTTCTCAATCCTCCTCAGCATACGTGAATGAAATTCCAGCAGCAGGGCACTACCTGGCAATTTCTGTCTTCAAATCCCAAGGTACTCTGCAAACAGGAAATCTGGTCTCACCAGCATTCTGCTGCCACAGCAATAGCTTCCCTGGGTCTTCACCCACCAGCATTTCTCAGTCTGACTGATAGCTAGCTGGACTGTTTCCAAGTCATCCAGACTCAACATTATTTCAGTTCCCTCTCCAGATGCTGTCGGAACTGCTGAAATTGCCCAGCATTTTCGGTTTCTCTTAAAATCTCGGCACTTGGTTTTCAATAAAAATGGACTCTGCATCTGGGCCCCATGGTTCAACATGGGAAGAACGAGATAACATGCCCCTCTCTACTATTCCAATTTAAATTAAATGACAGAAGGAGGATTTAAAACAACCATTCTATAAAACATCAGGTCTTAAGATCCAAACCTTCCAGATCAGGGGTAGATAGTGCGCTATGGGAAGAAGGGATTACTTTAAATTTCTGCAGCATATAATATCTTTGTCACAAGTAGGCTTACATTAACATTGAAATGAAGTTACCGTGAAAAGCCCTTAGTCGTCACATTCCAGCCCCTGTTCAGGTATAGAGGGAGAGTTCCGAATGTCCAATTCACCAAACAAGCACGTCTTTCAGGACTTGTGGGAGGAAACCGGAACACCCGGAGGAAACCCACGCAGATACGGGGAGAACGTGCAGACTCCGCACAGTGACCCAAGCCGGGAACTGAACCTGGGACCCTGCCGCTGTGAAGCAAAAGTGCGACCCACTGATAAGTAAATGGATCAAATGGCCTCCTTGCGAGAAACTTGCTTTGATGTTTCAGCTAATGTAGCACTGCTTGCACCCATTTCAGCTCATCTCTACTATTGCACCACCAAGGTCAGGCTTAACTGCAACCCACAGGTCTTTGTTAGTCTTCTGTGTCGAGAGACAATTGTTTTCACCTTGCTAGTCTATCTAATCAACTGTGTTAAACATCGCTTGGTGCAGCTCAGTAATCCCGGTCTGGCATGGCAGCCTGCTGCAGAGGAAGCCACTGGGCCCTTTTCACAACGAGCTGAGCTTTTTATTTCTCCACGCCACTTCCAAAGCCCCTCCATATAGTCACCAATAGGTCATTGTTGTTGGTGACTGTCTCCCAGTTTTCTGCATCACCATCTGCTATCTTCACATCTCGCTTGCAGGTGTCCCTGTAGCAGAGGTATGGATGTCCGAGAGCTTGTGACTCCCACCACACACAAAAGGTTTTTGGGCATATAGTTGCCAACCATCAAATAAACATTGTCAAGACAACAATGACATAGTTGGCTTAAATATGAGCATGCTCCAGGATCCACGTTGGTGACCTTATCCTGCCAACAGATGCACAGGGTGGATTGGAGACAACAAAAAGGTGGAAACTATTCAGCCTTTTTACCCATCATGTTTTTTTCAGGTCTCACGACTGCAGATAAGTGCAGAAGACACAGGCCTGGTAAAGCCACATCACAATCTGAACTCAAGTCAGAGTGCTGTTGTTCCACGCTCTCTTACTCAGCTTGGACGTAACAGTTGCAGCAGAGAATGTGCAATTGAGACCTACTTGTCCTCATACACTAAACACTGAAGAGAAGCAGTAGAGAGAGAGCAAGAAAGAGAGGCCTCCTCCTATTTTCTATGTGTGTATGTTTTTGCAAACCACGTCCATTTATCAAGTGTTAGATTGCTGATGGTGGTGGAGCGGAGATAATGTGAAGCTAAAATAACCTTCAGTACCACATTGCCAATTGGCCATTATTAGCACCGAATGTCCTGTAACATCACTCATTTCCTGATGCGGATGGTCAAATCAAGCTCTTTACTGGTGGGACAGTCTATCCATTTGCTGCTGGTGTTTCTTGCACAGATCACGAGGCATGGCCCCCCCCTGCCTCGGACATCACGGCTTGGAAAAGCCAAATCAAAAACAGACAAAGCTACAGGAGCTTTGCACAACTTCCCTTCGGGAGACACCCAAATATAACACTGCATTGAGGCAGTAACAGGGCAGGATTTGTGCCTACTTTCTTTACCACTCTAGTTAAAGGATACAAAGCACAGCTCCCATCAACACCTGAACTGAAATCAGCTACCCCATCATAAAACAGAAATCAAATTTGAGACCAACCTTGTGTATTAACACTGTAGTACCATCAACTATAAACAGGTTAGGAAATCCATCTGAGGATCTAAAATGTCATTGATAAAGAACTCACATCAGGGAAAGATTATTGAAAAATGACTACAAAACTAATGAAATAGAAAGGCATCGGTGAGTTACTAAATCATTTGAGGAATGAAAGGAATGAAATAATACTTTCAGAATAGAATCTAATCAATTCATTAAAATTCTCAAACTCCACCACAAGCTTACAAGTTAAAATGGCAGTGGAACCGACCTTCGCTCCACTGGCTGCTATCCATGAAGACATCCTCTGTACAGGTGGTTTCACTGGACGTGCTCCCAGCCACCCCCTCCAATCCTCCCCTCACTTGCCAGAGGTCTCCAGGAGGATGTCCAAATCAGACAGTCAAATAGGTTGGACACATCAGGCAGAATAACTGCTGCAGCTCCAACCACAGGTTCCCTTCAGTTTGCTCTTGCAATCAGATTCGATCTCTGGAAGATCAACAAAAGTTGGAGGGATTGGAGGAGCTGCTGCAGCAAGAATGGGAGACAGGAACCGGATTGGAGCAGCACGAATCAGGTTCTGTCCCTCCCACGTTCACTTCTCCAGTCAAATGGTGCATTGTTTTCCCACTCAGACCAAGCATGAGTAATCATCTAAAAAGATTACATGTACAGGGGAGAGCTCATCTTGAATTCTTCGCCAGTCTTCCATTTTTCAGACTCCATGAGGTTGAGGGCAAATTTACCCACCACCCATGCACTTAGAACCCTGATGGGGAGAAACGGTTTGCACTGGTATGAGGGTCAGTAATCAGAGAACATCTGTGACAATTGGCAAAAAAGGAAGAAATTAGGAGAATTTATTATAACCTGGAATACATTGCTTGAAAATGAATTGTCACAGACTGCCAGTGCACCATTGTCACTATCAAAATCCTGGTAATTTCCATCATAGAAATACCATTACAGGGCTGCAGCAGTCCATGGAATCTCACAAGAAGCTTCAGGGAAACCAGGGTGAACAATAAACACAGCCTTGCCGGATCCATCCATATCCAATTAATAAATTCTGTGAACCCACATTAGCATAAAAAGCAGTACATTTTATGGATAGAGAAAACCACCCCTCCAGAAAAAAAAACTTGAGCACAAATTCTCATCTCAACAAGCAAGCAGGGACCAAAATTACATAACGAGTAACCCAAATCAAATTACAATCGCGCAAAAGAAATAAAATTCCCAAATACTAACAGCAGAACCAAAATGTCCACTGAGGTCTTGTACACTATAAAATAAAACAAAAGAATTGTCCAAACCACATGGTGCGTATTCATCGGAGTTTAGAAGGATGGATTGGGGGGGGGGGGGGGGGGGGGGGGGGGGGGGGGGGGGGGGAGAAGAGAAGAGAGATATTGAAAGTTGCAGGATACCGAGAGACATTGATAAAGTGAACGTGGAGAGGATGCCTCCATAGTAGGAAAAACTAGAACCAGAGGTCACAGCCTCAGACTGAAGGAACGATCCTTTAAAAACTGAGATGTGGAGGGATTTCTTCAGCCAGAGTGGTGAATCTGTGGAACGCATTGCTGCACAAGGGGGTGGAGGTCAAAATCACTGAGTGCCTTTAAGACAGAGATAGATAGGTTCTTGATTAATAGGGGGATCAGGGGTTATGGGAAGAAGGCAGGAGAATGGGGATGAGAAATGAATCAGCCATGATTGAATGGCAGAGCAAACACAAAGGGCTGAATGGCCTAATTCTGCCTCGTGTCTTATATTAAGTTTACAACTACTTACTGGGGATATGACACATTGGAACAATACTCTTGCAAAGCAGCTAGTCCATCTATAGCAGTGTTTTTCAAACATTTTTGCCAGGGACCAAATTTTACCAACTGGCCATCCTTCACGAATCACCATTTTCACTTACCTTTATCAGACAGGTGAGCCTGCTTGATCTTACTTGCTTTGTTATTTAATGTTACATTTCTGATAATGATTTCAGCTAATGATTTAAGATCTCTGTATCCATTGAAAAAAAAGGTTTGTCCTTGCCATGCCTTTGTCTTTGAAGTTGAGGGTTTTAAACTTTTTGCCAGTGCTTCCCTGCATTTAACACCCGACTGAATCCTAATTTGCACAATTAATTACCCATACCTCAGTAATTATCTTTATGCTGCTTTGTTCCCATTTTCAGCTTCTTCTTCTTCTTCATGGGTTGTTCACCAGAGGCCCAGGAGTTCACACCAGTGACCCACCCGACACCTGCCCGGGGTAGAGACCCTGGATTTGAAAATGACTGCTCTATAGAGTGCTATGATTTAAAAAATTACAGAAGGGTAAGACGCAAAGCCAGAATGTGTCAACACGTTGAAAAACTTGCCAATTATTTTTTGAGAAACTCCTTCAGCAATCTCTCAAGTACGGTTGTCCATCCAAGAATGGTTACTGGTCATGGGTTCGGAGAGTGCTGTGGATGGGCCCGATCAGAGAGCCGCATCTTTGACCATGCGCTTGGCAGGTGTTTCCGGGAGGCCTACAATGCTGGTATCCCTATCTCTGGCTCCTTTTCCGGGCCACCTCTTGCTGTCGGGTGTCCTTTTAAGAATTATATCCTTTCAATCAGGAGGTCCTTCTGGGTAGGTCTCTTCGGAGCAAGGATCTCCCAGGCGTGGATGTCTATGCTGCATTGAGGCAAGCCTTTTAAGGGGTGTTTGAAGCACCTCCTTTGCCCTCCTCTTACAGAACCCTTCCTCGAGCTATGCAAAGATGAATTGCTTTGGCAGTCGGGACTCTGACATCCCAAGCACGATCGGCTCAGCAAAGCTGGTTTCCGATGATCACTGGCTCCTTCAAGGATGCTTATTTTAGTATGCTTGTCCTCCCAATTGATGCGGAGAATCCGTCCAAAACAGCATTAATGGTACCTTTCGAGGGCCTTGAGGTGGCATCTGTCCATCGTCCAAGTTTTTGAGCCATACAGAAGAGTTGGGAGGATGGCTGCCTTACGAGGATTTTGGCGTCGGCATAAAAATCAGTTGACAGAGACTTATCCTTAGGCGTCCGAAAGAGGCACTCGCGGATTGGATACTATGTTGGATCTCTGCATTGACGTCAGCCTCAGATAAGAGGTGGCTCCCCAGGTAGAGAAAATGTTGCACATTTGCTGGGGTTTCTCCATTGATTTGAGAGGGAGACCCCGTATCATGCCCTGGAACAGTTGAGACAGAGACCAATTCTTTGGTATGTTCCGTGAAGGCAGCAAACATGGCTTGGGCATTGAGTGGAGATGGTGACACCATCTGCATACTGACATTCCACGAGACATGTCTGTCCTTTTCTTCTTGGATTTCAACCGGTTGAGGTTGAAAGTTTTTCTCCCATCCTGTAGACAGCTTCCACTCTACTGGGAAACTTGTTCTTGAACAAGGTGAAGGATGGTGGTGATGAATACAGAGAAAAGAGTGCAGGCGATGACAAATCTCTGCTTGATTCGAGTCTTGATCTTAGAAGATTTGTCCTTTTTTCCCTGTCAGTGAGGAAACATCACCAACATCTTGTCATGTAGGGATCAGAGGATGTTGATGAATTTCTCTGGACAGCTGGCCTTTGATGATCTTCCAAAGCACTTCCTGATCGACTGAGTCAAAAGCCTTGGTCAGATCGATGAAGTCCTCGTAGAGTGATTGATACTCCTGATATTTCTCTTGAAGGTGCCAAGCAGTGAAAAATGTCTGTTGTTCCACCGTTCGGTTGGAAGCCATACTGGCTTTCCGGAAGGATTTCTTCGAAGACAGGGAGAAGGTGACACTAGCAAGGATTCGGGCGGTGGTGAGTAGGGACATTCCTCGGTAGGTCTCAGTCCACTTGCCTCCTTTCTTGAAGATGGTGGCGATAGCGGCAGTATAAACTACTGAACCTTTGACAATTACAACCGATAAGCTAACGGAATGGAATTATGAAGTAATTAAAACCAGTAACATTAGTTTCTAATTTTGCAATGTGGAAAACAGTTCAGAAAATAGGAATTGGAAATATTTCCAATGATAAACTGAAGTACTGCCACAAAACAACCTTGATGCACAAATAGGCAGATTAAAGTAATGCTAAATTATTGAGATGAAAAGGACAATTTCCTTAACACAGGAAGCAAAATATCATAGCTGGTGAAATATAAACAGATTATGGTGGAAATACTCTGGTCAAATAGCTGTGGAAAGTAAACAGTTAATGTTTCAGGTTGGTCAACTTTCATAGAACCCTTGACTTTGTATCCAGAGGGCATAAAGACACAAAAGCAAGAAAGCACTGAACCTACACCAGTTAAGTTACAGGCCAGATGCTGCATGCAGTTTTGAGCACTCAATTATAAAGAGGATGTAAAACAATGGAAGAGAGTGCTATTTGGATTAATTTTTGAACAGATGTAGTAAGGAGTCCAAAGGTGTGCAGGTTAGGTGCATTAGCTATGCTAAATTGCCATTCGTGTCTGGCTTACAGGAATAGGGCGAGTGTGGGGGCTTAGGCAAGGTGTTCTTTCCAAGGGCCAGTGCAGACTAAGTGGGCCGAATGGCCTCCTTCTGCACTGTAAATTCTATGAGATTAATCACATCTTCAAACAGCTTTGAGAAGTTGAAGCATGTCATTCGAAAACAAGATTTCTACATTGCTGACCTAGACAAAATTAAAGATTATAAAAGTTTAAGTGGAGGCTAACAAAAATGTGTTTTTTTTTTTTTAAATGGAGGGTATGCATGATTCTGTCACAAATCAATGTTGAATCAAATCAATAAACTTTGAACAGGAATTCAATCGTTGACCAAGTAGAATTATTGAAAGGTTTTCAATGAGCATGCTGAAAGGTACCCCGTGTGAAGACAGCCAGATTTGTTTGGACAATAAAGCGCATTTCCGTACTATATAATCCTAAAATGTTCAGAAAAACGGATACCGAAAACCTTGCACAAACCATATGCTGTAGCATGACAGACAAGCTCCAGGAAATAAGTTTCGAGCAAAGTTTGCAAACTGAAAGTCACTGAATGTTGGACACCTGCCTCATCAAACTGCACTGCAAACTAAAAGTCCACAGTTGAAGCTGCAGACCTGTATTCATTTTTAATTTTGTCAAATGGATGAAACAAAACACACTTGCCACACAACATTTTCGCCGCGTAAAGCGCCCCTGTTATGCGCCACAACTATTTTTAAAAATAAGCCAAGGAACGAGATGTCTAGTTTTTTTTTAAAAAGCAAAATACTGTAGAGATTGGAAATAAAGCAGGACAAGCTGGAAACAGGTTTACATTAGTCAGGGAAGAGGAAAGGCACCGTGCAGGTTGGTCTCAGTGTGAAAGCACGAACAGCCACTGGAGCGCCTCCGCCTGCAGCTCCCAGCGGACGTTAGAAAAAAAAAGTCACCGTTGAAAAACAGCCCAACCCAAAAGCAGCAAGAGAAACGCCCTTCACTGAGCATCTCAAGTTTAAACAACTGCATCTGATGGTTCTGAAGCCCGAAGTTTCCTCCATTTTTAAAAAAATACACACAGCACCGAATTACCTGCGTTACGAACGCTCCCCCAAAGTGTAAAGACATTTTTGGTCAAATGGCAAACTTTGACGGAGGCTGGTCTACATTTTGCTCTCGCTTTCATCAAAGAGCGCCGCGATTTATTTTCCTCCGACCGTCTTCCTGACCCTCCCCCGAAACCAGCTGTTTGGGTCGACAGATGGCCCCAAACCTGGGCAACCCCGGGCGATGTGACATTTGCCTCCACCCGGTACCAACAAACAAGCGAGCGAGGTTGGTGCCGGGAGGGAGATGGCGGGCTGGGGTTACAGCTCACCCACCCTGCGAACCACACCAGTGAGCACCGCGTTCAAATTCTCACCTTTTTACCTTTCTTCGCATCATCCTCCATTTCTAGCTGAAGAACCAGCGATAACTTCTCACGACCCGGGGGACGGCGACAAAACCCCCGACTCCCGCCCACAATGACATTACTGCAACAACATCGGGGAGCGGTCTCAAGCCACGGCACTGGTGCGCGGGTCGGACACCGGGACTCTTCTTCCTCCTCCGGCCACTCTGTTCCTGACCGACCCGGTCAGAGCCCACACCACCGTGCGCAACTTTTCAATCCTGCCGCCATCTTGGGCGTGTCTTCCCAGCTCGCACTGGGTCGCCTCTGGTGGACCATCACCTTCCTCTCTCTCCTCCGGCCGGCAGGGGGCGGGCGCGTGCCCACCTCTCCCCTTGTCTCCTCCCTCCCTCCCCCCCACCCACCCGGGTATTCCAGACAGCCTCCCACTCGCAGGCGCCATCTTCAGGAAAGCAAGTGGTACTTTACAGAGAGGGAATAAAGTCTTCGCTCATACGAATTGAGATGCGAACAGCGACTTTCATCCTTCCCGCTCCCCCCCATCCCTAATTTACTCATCAAAAACGAGCCGAGCCTATGTTGACTGATAGGTGAAAAAAAAAATCGAAACCTCAATGCAAGCCTTGTCATGAAACTTAACTTAGCTCCGCTGGTTGAATTGTAAAAATATTCAGGAAGTTCTTAAGAGTAGTAATCAATTTAACAGAAAATGAGTGGGTGGCCAGGGGATATGCTTTTCCGGCAAATGTTGAACTTTTGCATTTCAAATTCAATCTAATTCATTGTCAACATTTTTATGCCTTAGTTTCTGGATTTTGCTAATATCTAAAAGAGGGGGCTAAACAAATTGGCATTTGAATTTTCCAACAGACTTGCACGAACACAAAATTTACCAATTCTGGTTGGATATGTTCCAGGAGATTACATTAACCTCAAACTGCCAAGCTCTCAATATGGTCAACTGACATGTCCATTGCCACACCAATTTGAAAAAAGTCATCCAGGCTCGAAATGTTAGCTCCCTTTTCTCCCCACACATACTGTTATTATGGATTCTTGATAACTCCCGCACAATCCCATATCCCCTTCTTGTCTGATTTTTTGAGACATTGCACCTGCTCCTGATTCTACCAAATCCAACCAACTTTCTCATCATTAGCATCGTATGGCTGAATTGTGAGATACAAAATGAAGTAGGTCAGACTGCTGCTATGTCTCCTATTTTACCTCCCTCATTATAGTCAAATGTCAGTACCATAACCAAAATTGTAAACTGTGTAGTCAATCACAGGAAAATATCTGACATCAATCAGTACATGGTGCTGTGCATTTTAATGCCACAAGTTGCTTCAACAAGCAACTGATAGAGCCTCTACACAAAATAGATTCTCCAAAGAAACAGAACTTTTAAAAAAAACTGACCTCCAAAGTTCTTTCGTTTTCTTGAGCGTACATTGAATTTTCTTAATTATGAGTCACATTTCAAGCTACGCACATCTTCTTAAGAGTGAAAGGTGGTTTTCTTTGCTATGACCAACACTGATATGTTTTGCCGTTGGTAGTTTCCTGTGTAACTGAACTTCTCCTTTGTTGGGCTGGTAAATGAAACAAGCAGCTTTTATTTCCTTTTGCATACTTTGTAGTTACATCTTGAGTCAGTCTTCCTTTTTAACAGGTTGTATTTCTATTCAACAGTGTTACTATAACATTAGCATTGATTTTTTTTGCCAGATTTGTGGGTACATCTAATTATTGAACCATATTAATATTTTAAGAAGTCAATATTTGCAGCTCACTCAGTCAACATATCATCAAAAGCATTATTTATAGACAACATATTTTACATTTGGTCAAGCCCCTCAAGAACCTCCAGCCTCTCATAGTTCACTGAATAACAGTAACAGTGAGTTTGAAAATTATTGGCCATTCTTAACCAGCTTTTTTCCTCTTCACTCCATGTCTTCTTTCTCTCTCTCATCTATCTGGCCCTCCCACTCTTTTATTCTATCTTCCCTTCCCTTCCAATATCATTGCCTCCTCTTTTTCTCTTGTCATCGTTCTATTCTCTATTTTCCACTTCTTTTTAGCTTCTTCGCTACTTCTGTACCCCCTCTTCCAACTCTCTCTCCACATTTCTTACTCTCTATCCACTTACCCTATCTCTTTCCTTTTTGACCATTGATTTTTTTCTGTTCCCTATCTTCTTTTGGAATTCTCCTTTTTTTCTCTCTCTTCCTTCTCTGCTTCCTCTCTCCCTTCAGCTTCCTCTCTCCCTTCAGCTCCTACAACCTTACTTTCTCCTAGAATCATACATCTGGATTTAGTGATGGGTCCAAAGAGAGAGGGGAGGGGCGGGGGGTAATAGTCAAACCCGCTTTGGCAGGCAGCAGGACCCAAGACCTCACAACCTGAATGTGGAACTTACAATGCAGAAGGAGGCCATTCGGCCCATCGAGTCTGCACCGGCTCCCGGAAAAAGCACTCCACCCAAGCCCACGCCTCCACCCTATTCCCCTACCACAAACTAACCTTTTGGACATTAAGGGGAAATTTAACATGGCCAATCCACCTAACTTGCACATCTTTGAACTGTGGGTGGAAACCGGAGCACCCGGAGGAAACCCATGCAGACACGGGCAGGATGTGCAAACAGACGGACCTACCTTGAATGAATCAGCGTTGACCAGCAAACAGCCATCCGGTGACATGGAAAACATCCGCCCTCCTCCGCAGCTCCGCATCGCCGGCAACCTCGGTGCAAATTGGAATATCTTCAAACAAAAGTTCCAACTCTATCTAGAAGCCACCAACCTCGAGGCCGCATCGGGCGCCAGGAAGATCGCACTATTCCTCTCCACAGCCGGGGACGACGCCATCCACATCTACAACTCCCTTGCATTCGCTGAAGGTGAAGACAGGACGAAATTTAAAACAGTCCTACTGAAGTTCGACAGCCACTGCGACATTGAGGTGAATGAGAGCTTTGAACGGTACGTTTTCCAGCAGAAGCTTCAGGGTAAGGATGAATCCTTTCAATCCTTTCTGACCCATCTCCGCATCCTCGCGCAGTCATGTAACTATGATAGTGAGATGAGGAATAGGGAGAGAGAGCAATTAAACACGTGGCTACATGGATGGTGCAGGCGGGAGGGATTCAGATTTCTGGATAACTGGGGCTCTTTCTGGGGAAGGTGGGACCTCTACAGACAGGATGGTCTACATCTGAACCTGCGGGGCACAAATATCCTGGGGGGGAGATTTGTTAGTGCTCTTTGGGGGGGGTTTAAACTAATGCAGCAGGGGCATGGGAACCTGGATTGTAGTTTTAGGGTAAGGGAGAATGAGAGTATAGAGGTCAGGAGCTCAGATTTGACGTCGCAGGAGGGGGCCAGTGTTCAGGTAGGTGGTTTGAAGTGTGTCTACTTCAATGCTAGGAGTATACGAAATAAGGTAGGGGAACTGGCAGCATGGGTTGGTACCTGGGACTTCGATGTTGTGGCCATTTCGGAGACATGGATAGAGCAGGGACAGGAATGGTTGTTGCAGGTTCCGGGGTTTAGGTGTTTTAGTAAGCTCAGAGAAGGAGGCAAAAGAGGGGGAGGTGTGGCGCTGCTAGTCAAGAGCAGTATTACGGTGGCGGAGAGGATGCTAGATGGGGACTCATCTTCCGAGGTAGTATGGGCTGAGGTTAGAAACAGGAAAGGAGAGGTCACCCTGTTGGGAGTTTTCTATAGTCCTCCAAATAGTTCTAGGGATGTAGAGGAAAGGATGGCGAGGATGATCCTGGATAAGAGCGAAAGTAACAGGGTAGTTATTATGGGAGACTTTAACTTTCCAAATATTGACTGGAAAAGATATAGTTCGAGGACATTAGATGGGTCGTTTTTTGTACAGTGTGTGCAGGAGGGTTTCCTGACACAGTTTGTTGACAGGCCAACAAGAGGCAAGGCCACATTGGATTTGGTTTTGGGTAATGAACCAGGCCAGGTGTTGGATTTGGAGGTAGGTGAGCACTTTGGGGACAGTGACCACAATTCTGTGACGTTTACGTTAAGGATGGAAAGGGATAAGTATACACCGCAGGGCAAGAGTTATAGCTGGGGGAAGGGAAATTATGATGCCATTAGACGTGACTTGGGGGGGATAAGGTGGAGAAGTAGGCTGCAAGTGTTGGACACACTGGATAAGTGGAGCTTGTTCAAGGATCAGCCACTGCGTGTTCTTGATAAGTATGTACCGGTCAGGCAGGGAGGAAGGTGCCGAGCGAGGGAACCGTGGTTTACCAAAGAAGTGGAATCTCTTGTTAAGAGGAAGAAGGAGGCCTATGTGAAGATGAGGTGTGAAGTTTCAGTTGGGGCGATGGATAGTTACAAGGTAGCGAGGAAGGATCTAAAGAGAGAGCTAAGACGAGCAAGGAGGGGACATGAGAAGTATTTGGCAGGAAGGATCAAGGAAAACCCAAAAGCTTTCTATAGGTATGTCAGGAATAAGCGAATGACTAGGGAAAGAGTAGGACCAGTCAAGGACAGGGATGGGAAGTTGTGTGTAGAGTCTGAAGAGATAGGCGAGATACTAAATGAATATTTTTCGTCAGTATTCACTCAGGAAAAAGATAATGTTGTGGAGGAGAATGCTGAGCTCCAGGTAAATAGATTAGATGGCATTGAGGTACGTAGGGAAGAGGTGTTGGCAATTCTGGACAGGCTGAAAATAGATAAGTCCCCGGGACCTGATGGGATTTATCCTAGGATTCTCTGGGAGGCCAGGGAAGAGATTGCTGAACCATTGGCTTTGATTTTTATGTCATCATTGGCTACAGGAATAGTGCCAGAGGACTGGAGGATAGCAAATGTGGTCCCTTTGTTCAAAAAGGGGAGCAGAGACAACCCCGGCAACTATAGACCGGTGAGCCTCACGTCTGTAGTGGGTAAAGTCTTGGAGGGGATTATAAGAGACAAGATTTATAATCATCTAGATAGGAATAATATGATCAGGGATAGTCAGCATGGCTTTGTGAAGGGTAGGTCATGCCTCACAAACCTTATCGAGTTCTTTGAGAAGGTGACTGAACAAGTAGATGAGGGTAGAGCAGTTGATGTGGTGTATATGGATTTCAGCAAAGCGTTTGATAAGGTTCCCCACGGTAGGCTATTGCAGAAAATACGGAGGCTGGGGATTGAGGGTGATTTAGAGATGTGGATCAGAAATTGGCTAGCTGAAAGAAGACAGAGGGTGGTGGTTGATGGGAAATGTTCAGAATGGAGTTCAGTCACAAGTGGAGTACCACAAGGATCTGTTCTGGGGCCGTTGCTGTTTGTCATTTTTATCAATGACCTAGAGGAAGGCGCAGAAGGGTGGGTGAGTAAATTTGCAGACGATACTAAAGTCGGTGGTGTTGTCGATAGTGTGGAAGGAAGTAGCAGGTTACAGAGGGATATAGATAAGCTGCAGACCTGGGCTGAGAGGTGGCAAATGGAGTTTAATGTAGAGAAGTGTGAGGTGATTCACTTTGGAAGGAATAACAGGAATGCGGAATATTTGGCTAATGGTAAAGTTCTTGGAAGTGTGGATGAGCAGAGGGATCTAGGTGTCCATGTACATAGATCCCTGAAAGTTGCCACCCAGGTTGATAGGGTGGTGAAGAAGGCCTATGGAGTGTTGGCCTTTATTGGTAGAGGGATTGAGTTCCGGAGTCAGGAGGTCATGTTGCAGCTGTACAGAACTCTGGTACGGCCGCATTTGGAGTATTGCGTACAGTTCTGGTCACCGCATTATAGGAAGGACATGGAGGCTTTGGAGCGGGTGCAGAGGAGATTTACCAGGATGTTGCCTGGTATGGAGGGAAAATCTTATGCGGAAAGGCTGATGGACTTGAGGTTGTTTTCGTTGGAGAGAAGAAGGTTAAGGGGAGACTTAATAGAGGCATACAAAATGATCAGGGGGTTGGATAGGGTGGACAGTGAGAGCCTTCTCCCGCGGATGGAAATGGCTGGCACGAGGGGACATAACTTTAAACTAAGGGGTAATAGATATAGGACAGAGGTCAGAGGTAGGTTCTTTACGCAAAGAGTAGTGAGGCCGTGGAATGCCCTACCTGCTACAGTAGTGAACTCGCCAACATTGAGGGCATTTAAAAGTTCATTGGATAAACATATGGATGATAATGGCATAGTGTAGGTTAGATGGCTTTTGTTTCGGTGCAACATCGAGGGCCGAAGGGCCTGTACTGCGCTGTATTGTTCTATGTTCTATGTTCTATGACTTGACCACTGATTCCATGATCCGGGATCAGATCGTTTTCGGGGTCTACTCCGATTCCCTTCGCCAGCAGCTCCTGAAAGTCAAGCAGCTCACCCTCCCCATCGCCATCGAAACGTGCCTTCTCCACGAACATGCTAACAATCGGTATTCCCACATCAGGGCGGCAGAAATGGCAAAGCTAACCTCCCACGAGGCGGAACGGGTGCAGGCCATCGCACAAATGCAGGGCCCAAGTACCACGGACTGGGTCAGCTCCATGGTCTGCGTCAAGAAGCCGTCAGGGGAGCTTCGAATCTGCATCGACCCCAAGGATTTAAACCGGAACATCATGACGGAACATTACCCGATACCAAAACGAGAGGAGTTGACCAGCGAGATGGCTCATGCCAAACCCTTTACGAAGCTGGATGCCTCCAAGGGGTTCTGGCAAATACAGCTGGATGCATCCAGTCGCAAGCTGTGCACATTCAATACCCCGTTCGGTCGCTACTGCTACAACTGGATGCCTTTTGGCATCATCTCTGCCTCAGAGGTATTTCACCGCATCATGGAACAGATGATGGAGGTTATTGAGGGGGTGCGTGTGTATGTTGACAATGTCATAATCTGGTCCACAACTCCTCAAGAACACATTGGTCGCCTCAAGCAGGTATTCCACAGACTCCATGAGCATGGATTCCGACTCAACAGAGCCAAGTGCTCGTTCGGTCAATCAGAAATCAAATTCCTTGGTGACCACATCTCGCAGCAAGGCATGCGGCCAGATGCTGACAAGGTCTCGGCGATCAACGCCATGAAGACCTCAGAGGACAAGAAGGCGGTCCTGCGCTTTCTAGGGATGGTCAACTTCCTCGGGAAGTTTATTCCCAACATGGCGGCACACACCGCAGCCCTCCTCCATCTCGTCAAAAAGTTGATGGAATTCCAGTGGCTGCCCGCTCATGAGAACGAATGGCGTGAGCTGAGGGCAAAACTCACCACAGCCCCGGTTCTGGCATTCTTCGACCCTACCAAAGAGACCAAAATATCCACTGACGCGAGCCAGGACGGTATTGGGGCGGTGATCCTCCAACGGGATGACACCTCCTCATGGGCCCCAGTTGCGTGTGCCTCCAGAGCCATGACGCCCACTGAGCAATGGTACGCTCAGATTGAGAAGGAATGCCTGGGCCTCCTAACGGGAATCGACTAATTTCACGACTATGTGTATGGCCTCCCAAAATTCATGGTTGAGACGGACCATAGGCCACTAGTCCACATAATCCAGAAGGATTTGAATGACATGAAGCCTCGGTTACAATGAATCCTTCTCAAGCTACGCCGCTATGACTTTGAACTTGTCGACACGCCAGGCAAGGAACTCATTGTTGCAGATGCCCTTTCCAGGTCTATCACCACTCCGTGTGAACAAACTGACTTTGTCTGCCAACCGATCGATGCGCAGGTGCAATTGTGTAACTCCAACCTTCCGGCCACTGATGAGAGGGTCATCCAAATTCCTGAGAAAACGGCCAAGGATCCTCTGCTACAGCGTGTGATGCAGCACCTCATGAATGGCTGGCAGAAGGGAAAGTGTCTCTAGTTTTACAATGTCAAGGACGACCTGACGGTGGTGGACGGCATCCTCATGAAGCTCGATAGGATTGTGATTCCGCAGAGCCTGCGAGCTATGGTGCTCGGCCAACTCCATGAGGGTCACCTGGGGGTCGAGAAATGTTGACGCAGAGCTCGAGAGGCAGTCTATTGGCCGGGCATCAGCCAGGACGTAGCCAACACGGTCCTCAACTGCCCCACATGTCAGAAATCTCAGCCAGCTCAACCAAAAGAAACTCTGCAGCAACATGAAATAGTGACCTCCCCATGGTCCAAAGTCAGTGTCGACCTTTTCCACGCCAAGGGGCGTGACTATGTCCTCCTGGTCGACTACATCTCCAATTACCCTGAAGTGGTGAAACTGTCCGACCTCACGTCGAAGGCGGTGATTAAAGCATGCAAAGAAACGTTTGCCAGGCATGGGATACCGCTCACGGTGATGAGTGACAATGGTCCCTGTTTTTACAGCCAGGAATGGTCTGATTTTGCCCGCCTATACAACTTTTGTCACGTAACTTACAGCCCCCACTACCCGCAGTCAAACGGGAAGGCCGAAAAACGGGTCCATATCGTCAAGAGATTACTATGCAAGGCTGCAGACTCAGGCTCTGACTTCAACCTGCCGCTGCTGGCATACAGAGCAACACCGCTGTCCACTCGGCACTCTGCGAACCATGGTTCCAGCCATCCATGTTCCAGACCTTGACCACCTCATGGTCATACAAAAGATGCAGCAGTCTCGGGCCCAACAGAAATCACCATACGACGCTCATGCCACGGATCTCACCGAGCTGGTGATCGTGTTCGTGTGCAGTTGCCTGAAGGTCTGCCACAGCTGTGGTGGTCAAGCAAGTGGCCCCGAGATCATTCCTCGTCTGCATGGCTGATGGCTCCTTCCTACAATGCAACAGACGGGCGCTGCGCAGAGTTCCACGCCTGCCACCTAACCATGATGTCCCGCCTCACACAATGCTTCCTCCGGACATGCCCTACAATGAGGCCACCGATCTACCAGCAATCCTGCCGACCTTTGCGACTACCGCATTGGCGGCAGTCCCGCCTATCCAAGTGAGGCGGCCCCTGACCCACCCTTGAGGCGGTCAACCAGAATTTGTCGCCCGCCGCAGAGACTAAACTTATAGACTGAACTTTTGCACAACTGTGTTACCTTATCGTTTTGACCTCTGTAAATATTGTTGTTACCATTTCATCTGCCCTATATCTGCACTAGCGACACCTTCCTGTGTACATAAGGACATTTTAGCACATTCTGTATATAGTCACGCACATATACACATATACACATCCACACGCACATGCACCTTAATATTTATTATCTCAACACACACAATACAGGACAACAAAAAAAAAAAAAAAAAGGGGGGGAGATGTCATAATATACATCTATGTATACAATGGAGTGCAGACAGGCAGTGATTGACACACAGGATGACCAGTAAGCAGAACAGAGCAGCCAATCACCAGACAGGACACGATCACTATAAAGCCAGGGGGCACCAGTTTTCCCGCTCTCTTGGGACCCAGCCTCTGAGACAGTCAGAGTTAGTCAGCTGGCAAACACCACGTGGTAGCTAGTAAGTCTGGTTAGGCTAGTATCAGGTCTCCAGTCAAGTCAGCATAGTGTCAACATTGACCCAGCCTACCCTACACATCAATCACTATCGAAGAATGAATTGTTTCAAATCGATTTGTGTCACTGTCCTCCCGGTAGAATTCACGTAATTTCGTACTGCAATGGCTTTTAGCATTCCCATCCAAATTTCTGTCAGGAAGCATGCAAATTTCAGGAAGCATGCAAAGTTTTCTTCAGAGATTCACTTCTACTCTGCAATTCCACATGACTCACATCTGGGACGGGATTCTCCGACCCCCCCGCCGGTCGGAGAATTGCCGGGGGTCGGCATGAATCCCGTCCCCGCCTGCCACCGAATTCTCCGGCACCGGAGATTCTGCGGGGGTGGGAATCGCGCCGGTCGGCAGGCCCCCCTCCCCCCCGGCGATTCTCCGGCCTGCGAAGGGCCGAAGTCTCGCTGCTGATATGCCGGTCCCGCCGGTGTGAATTACCTGGCAGCGCGAGCGGGCTCCGGGGTCCTGGGGAGGGCGCGGGTCGATCTGGCCCCGGGGGGTGCCCCCACGGTGGCCTGGCTCACGATCGGGGCCCACCGATGCACGGGCTGGCCTGTGCCGTGGGGGCACTCTTTTACTACGTGTCGATCGTGTAGGTCTCCGCAATGGCCGACGAATAGGTGACCCCCTCCGCACATGCGTGGGGATGACATCAGCAGCCGCTGGCGCTCCCGTGCATGCGCGGACTCCCGCCGGCCGGCGGAGTCCCTTCGGCCTCAGCTGGCATGGTGCCAAAGGCATTCCACGCCAGCTGGCAGGGCGCCAACCACTCCGGGGCGGGCCTAGCCCCTAGAGGTGCGGGCTTGGCCCCTAAAGGTGCGGAGGAATCCACATCTTTGGGGCGGCCTGACGCCGGAGTGGTTCAAGCCACTCCATCCCGCCGGGAACCCCGCCCTGCCGGGTAGGGGAGAATCCCGCCCCTGGTGTTGAATAAGATATTATGGAATAGTTTTGGGCATATTTTAGTTCATTCATGAATTGGTTTCGGAGACATTCTGCCATTATAATGATGAAGTCATTGTGTTAAAATATTGGTCTTCCCTGAGCCACAATATTCGTAATTTTTCAAATACTCTTTTTGAGAACCTCGTAAAATTCATTGAACTATCCAAGGCAGTCTTAAAAATTTCCTCTTTACTTGACACTGATGACTCATCATGTCCTCTTCGAGGTAGTCCCAAGGAAGACAGCAATCTGACTGTAGTCTCAGCACTTTCCTCCACTCCTTTTTAAACTGAGCTGATAATGCAGAATCACTTCTTCCAGATAATTTACATCTTTGAATGAACACACAGATAGCTGGAATATGACTGAGAGAAGTTTCATGATCAGCAATATCTCTTCCAACATTAGAGTGCCTGTCGGCAAATGCTCGTTTCCCTTTAGAAGAGAAACAGTAGACTGCCTTCGAGGTTTCCAAAAAATCAACCAGTTTCTAATTTCTGTCGTCCAATTTCTCTTCATCCTCAGAAATTGGGACTGATGAAGACTTCTAACCTGCTTTCGACCTTCAACCTCAAACTCGTTTCTCAAATTTTCCATATTACCCATGTTTTCTTGTTTATTTAATACAAAATATTCAATCATACCGTGGAACAGATTTTAGCCATAGGAAATAATTCAGGGTAGGTTTCTTCCCTCACTTCAACAAAATCAGCAATAACTTGTAGTTCTATTGTTATTTCAGAATCCACTTGTTCAACTTTTGCAGTCACTGCTAGACCTCCAGTAATCGGCAAGTCATCAGACAATTCAAATGTTCACTCGCCCATACCTTTGGATGAATGTCCACTGTCCAATACTTCAAGCTTTTAAAAATAAAATGGCAAACTGTCCTCTTGCCTCGCATTAATTTATCTGCATTTTTGGCTGCAAGACTCACAATATCACTTCATATCGCTAAAGAAACTGATCTTGGTTTTAGGCAGCTAATGAAGTATCTGACAGTGAAGGGGTTCACACACTCAATCCCACATTTTTATCAGGTTCTAGCTCTGCAAAAATGAATCATAGAATTTACAGTGCAGAAGGAGGCCATTTAGCCCATCGAGTCTGCACCGGCCCTTGGAAAAAGCACTCTACTTAAGCCTACACCTCCACCCTATCCCCGTAACCCAGTAACAACACCTAACCTTTTGGACACTAAGGGCAGTTTTATCATGGGAATCCACCTAACCTACACATCTTTGGACTGTGAGAGGAAACCGCAGCACATGGAGGAAACCAGCGTAGACACGGGGAGAAAGTGCAAACTCCACACAGACAGTAACCCGAGGCCAGAATTGAACCTGGGACCCTGGAACTGTGAGGCACCAATGGTAACCACTGTGGGATTCACCTTTTAATTATGAAACTGTGATTCTCATCATGGATTTCAAACAACACTCACTCTACTTTGCCCAATCCCCCTCACCAACTCTCCCTCCCCACAACCTTCCTCACAAACATTCGCTCCCCCAACCCCACACAGCTCTTCCCCCCCCCCCCCCCCCCCCATCCCTTTACCACCCAGGCTCCACCACTCATCCCCTCACATTCCCCCATTCTCATCTTGCTTGTTTGGGGTCCATGATGCAACTTGCCCCACCTACACTGTGCCCTCGATGTGGCTCCCAGGCCTCACCCTCGCCTCGGGGCCTCAGCAGCTTGCTGCTGACCTGGGGGTGATTCATCTCTGCTGCTGTCCTTGGCTTCCCCATGCTGTGTCCTCATTGTGGCTGCCATTGCCTATCCTACACCTGAGGGCCCACGTGTCTGCTGCTAACCATTACTTACCTTCTCTCCCACTCTTTGGCTCTCATCCAATCAGAGCCTGATTTTGCTCTGTATTTGCTGCTGATAGGAGCTGAATGAATGTTCCAGTACCGATATGGGGAAGCCAGTGAATGTGCCTAGGCACAGCATTTTCGTTGTAAATCCGGCCCGGCTTTAAAGTGGGGGGAACAAAATGTAGTAGTAGTAGGGGATTTACACTGTTCTCTGTAGCAAAGAACAAGAGTGTAGAAGGTTGTGTTGCCTTCCCGGTGCCAGGGTTCAGGATATCTGCTCAATGCTGGAGAGGAACATATAGTGCGAGGTGGAGAATCAGTGGTTGTGGTCCACATAGATACCAACAACATAGGCAGGACAAGTAAGGAGGTTCTGCACAGGCATTATGCAAAGGCATTGCACCAGAGGGTCTTAATCTCTAGATCATTACTTGAGTCACATGCAAAATGGGCAATGGCAAATAAGATTAGAGGGATGAATGTGTGGCTCAAAGAATGGTGTAGATTCAGGCTTGTGGGGCACTGGCACCAGTATTGGGGAAACGGGGAGCTGTACAGTTTAGATGGTCTACACTTGAACCGCGCTGGGACGCATGTTCTTGCGAGCTGCTGAACCAGGAAAGTAGAGAGGATTTAGACTGAATAGTGGGGGCAAGAGATGAAATATGGGAAGATGTGGTAAATCATAGAGTAGAGACAAGGCAAGAGAGAAAAGTATTAATATGGGAAATGATAAACGGAATGCGACCTGAAGAGACAGAGAATACAATCGAAGAATCAATCAGCACTCAAGGCTAGACATCACAAAAATAATGAAAGGACAAAAAGGCTCTGTATCTGAAAGTGTGTAGCATTCAAAATAAAACAGATGAACTGATAGCAAATAGGAATAAATAAGTATGACCTGATAGCCATTACAGAGACATGGCTGCAGGATGACAGATTGGGTCTAGAATATTGTAGGGTTTCTGACATTTATGAAGGACAGGAAGTTAGGAAAAAGTGGAGGGGTGGTTCTGTTAATTAATGATTGTATTAGCACATTAGGGAGGGATGACCTAAGTTCAGGAAGCCAGGATGTAGAAGTGGTTTGAGTGGAGATTGTCGTGTTGGGTGTTCCGATGCACAAATGATCCAACACGGCTGTAGATGGTACAACTGTTTTATTGTCTTAAACAATGACAACTACTAACTTCTGGCTGTGGTTCGTGATTCACCAGCTAACCTGTGGACCCAGCCCTATCACTATCTTTTTGAGGCACTCAGCACATGGTCTATGTCTGAGTGGCACGCTGTGAGCTCTGAGCTCTGAGCTATCTCCTGGTAGAATGAGCGGGAACTGTGGTGTTCCCCGTTTTATAGTGAGTGTGCTCTCACTGGTGACTGGCTGCGATGTTGTGTGTGTGTTGGTTGGTCCAACTACCTGTCCATCAGTGTGTGTGATTGCACCATGATATGCTGATGTGGATATCATGACATCCCCCCTTTCACAAGGATATGTGCCTACATGCTAATAAATAGAAATGTGTACTGAGTGCATCTGAGTATGTGTGTGTAATATTTACAACATGTACATGAGGCTAAACTATATACAGAGGAAGGTGTCAGGTGCAACATAGCAACGAGGTTGTACCAATAACAGAACAAATGCAATCAGCAAACGACGAGAGAAAACTTCTGGAACAATGAACGACAAGAAAGAAACACGTTAACAGTACTGTAAAACAATTCAGTGAGTCCAATGTGCTAACAGGCTCATAAGTCAAGTCTCTCAGGTGGGTGACGAAGTCGGGTTGATTGTTAGGGTGGCACATCACTCATCGACCGGATCAATCCTGTGCACTGGCAGCGGCTGGTGGTTCCGACTTGGGGACATCCGGTTCTTGTGGATTACCGCAACGCGGAAGGGCTCCCTGTCTTCGGTATCGCTGGTCTGCATACGGTCAGGCTATGACTCAGTGTATGGGGGCTGAATTGCCCGCAGGTCCCTGCGAGGCTGGCGGAATTGTTGGGAGTTGGCAGGTTGAGCTGCTCGACAGCAGGCAGCGTAGTGGCCCATCCTGCCACAGCGGAGGCATTGTCGCGCTTTGGCCGGACGTTGCTGTTTTAAGTGGGCGGAGCCACAGTTGCCGCACGTCGTGACGTCATGGCATTCGTTGCGCCACCGTGCATGCGCGGTGCGGTCCTGCATAGAGCGCGCCTGCGCATCACATCCCTCTGCGTCAACGTCCCCTCTTTTGGCGCGTACAAGCGCGGGAGGCCTCAGAAAGCACGCGAAATGGCCGCCCTCGTCCGGGCCGTGGGCCGGGAGGAACTCGATCGACTGGACCCGTTCCGCCTTGTAGGACCCGTGCCGCCTCGTAGGACCCGTGCCGTGCCGGCCGCCTGGATTTGGGAGTACCGGCTGGTTGTGTTCTCATAGAGGACGCAGGTCTCGATGGCAGTCGCTAGGGTGAGGCGCTTTATTTTGAGGAGCTGCGGGTGTAGGGTGTCCGAGATGACCCCAAAAACTATCTGATCCCGTATCATGGAGTCGGAGGTGGCTTCATAGCCGCAGGACTGCGCGAGGGTACGGCGGTGAGTCAAGTAAGATTGAAAAGGCTCATCCTTACCCTGCAGGCGCTGCTGGAAGAGGTACCTCTTGAAGCTCTCATTGACTTCCACGCTGAAGTGTTCGTCGAACTTCAGAAGCACCGTCTTATATTTAGTCTTGTCCTTGCCTTCCGCGAATGCCAGGGAGTTATAGATGTGGATGGCGTGTTGCCCCACCGTGGAGAGGATGAGGGCGATCTTCCTGGTGTCCGATGCATTCTCCCTGTCTGTGGCTTCCAGGAAGAGCTGGAAGCGCTGTTTAAACAGCTTCCAGTTGACGCCAAGATTTCCAGCGATTCGGAGCAGCTGCGGCGGGCTGATGTTTTCCATGGAGCTGAATGGCGGATTTCTGAAAGGGTGCAGGTAGGTCTCACAGTCGCTGGCTAGCTTCCACTACTGGTATCATGTCGTGTTGGGTGTTCCGATGCACAAATGACCCAACACGGCTGTAGATGGTACAACTCTGTTTTATTGTCTTAAACAATGACAACTACTAACTTTTGGCTGTGGTTCGTGCTTCACCAGTTAACCTGTGGACCCAGCCCTATCACTATCTTAGTGAGGCACTCAGCACATGGTCTATGTCTGAGTGGCACGCTGTGAGCTCTGAGCTATCTCCTGGTAGAATGAGCGGGAACTGTGGTGTTCCCTGTTTTATAGTGCGTGTGCTCTCACTGGTGATTGGCTGCAATGTTGTGTGTGTGTTGGTTGGTCCAACTGCCTGTCCATCAGTGTGTGTGTGATTGCACCATGATATGCTGATGTGGATATCATGACAGAGATGAAAAATTGTAAAGGCAAAAATTCACTTGTTAGAATGGTATACTGGCCCCAAAGCTGTAACTACAGGGTATAAGAGAAGAGACAATGGGAGCGTGTCAGAAAGGTATGGTGATAATCATGGGGGATTTTAATGTACATATAGACTGGAAAAAACAGATGAACAAAGGGGGGGGGGGGGGGTAACTCACATGAGGAGTTCATAGAATATTTTCAGGATAGTTTCTAAGAAAGTCATAAACTGGACCAATTGAGAGAGCAGGCTACACGAGACTTGGTATTGTGCAATGACTTCATGGTGAAGGCACCCCTATGTAGCAGCAATTATAATATGATTGAATTTTCAGTTGAGTTTGAGGGAGAGAATAGTGGGACCGAGACTAGTATTTTAAACTTAAATAAAGGTAATTATGTGGGAATGAAAGCCAATCAAGCTAAAGTGAACTGGTAAATGAGGTTAAGGGATAAATTAATAGGGATGTAATGGCAGACATTTGAAATGAAATGAAAATCGCTTATTGTCACAAGTAGGCTTCAAATGAAGTTACTGTGAAAAGTCCCTAGTCGCCACATTCCAGCGCCTGTTCGGGGAGGCTGGTACGGGAATTGAACCGTGCTGCTGGCCTGCCTTGGTCTGCTTTAAAAGCCAGCGATTTAGCCCAGTGTGCTAAACCAGAAAAGCACCCTTCCATTGCTACTCTCTGCCTTCTATGACGTAGCCAGTTCTGTATCCATCTTGCCAGCTCACCCCTCATCCCGTGTGACTTCACCTTTTGTACCAGTCTGCCATGAGGGACCTTGTCAAAGGCCTTACTGAAGTCCAGATAGACAACGTCCACGGCCCTACCTGCATCAATCATCTTTATGACCTCTTCGAAAAACTCTATCAAGTTAGTGAGACACGACTTCCGTTCACAAAACCGTGCTGCCTCTCGCTAATACGTCCATTTGCTTCCAAATGGGAGTAGATCCTGTCGCGAAGAATTCTCTCCAGTAATTTCTCTACCACTGACGTAAGGCTCACCGGCCTGTAGTTCCCTGGATTATCCTTGCTACCCTTCTTAAACAAAGGAACATCATTGGCTCTTCTCCAGTCCTCCGGGACATCACCTGAAGACAGTGATGATCCAAATATTTCTGTCAAGGTCTCAGCAATTTCCTCTCTAGCCTCCTTCAGTATTCTGGGGTAGATCCCATCAGGCCCTGGGGACTTAGCTACCTTAATATTTTTCAAGACGCCCAACACCTCGTCTTTTTGGATCTCAATGTGGCCCAGGCTATCTACACACACTTCTCCAGACTCAACATCCACCAATTCCTTCTCTTTGGTGAATACTGATGCAAAGTATTCATTTAGTACCTCGCCCATTTCCTCTGGCTCCATACATAGATTCCCTTGCCTATCCTTCAGTGGGCCAACCCTTTCCCTGGCTACCCTCTTGCTTTTTATGTACGTGTAAAAAGCCTTGGGATTTTCCTTAACCCTATTTGCCAATGACTTTTCATGACCCCTTTTAGCCCTCCTGACTCCTTGCTTAAGTTCCTTCCTACTTTCCTTATATTCCACACAGGCTTCGTCTGTTCCCAGCCTTCTAGCCCTGACAAATGCCTCCTTTATCTTTTTCACAAGGCCTACAATACCTCTCGTTATCCAAGGTTCCCGAAATTTGCCGTATTTATCCTTCTTCCACACAGGAACATGCCGGTCCTGAATTCCTTTCAAGTGACATATGAAAGCCTCCCACATGTCAGATGTTGATTTACCCTCAAATATCCACCCCCAATCTAGGTTCTTCAGTTCCCGCCTAATACTGTTATAATTAGCCTTCCACCAATTTAGCACATTCACCCGAGCACCACTCTTATCCTTGTCCACCAGCACTTTAAAACTTACTGAATTGTGGTCACTGTTCCTGAAATGCTCCCCTTCTGAAACTTCTACCACCTGGCCAGGCTCATTCCCCAATACCAGATCCAGTACAGCCCCTTCCCTAGTTGGACTATCTACATATTGTTTTAAGAAGCCCTCCTGGATGCTCCTTATAAACTCTGCCCTGTCCAAGCCCCTGGCACTAAGTGAGTCCCAGTCAATATTGGGGAAGTTGAAATCTCCCATCACAACAACCCTGTTGCTTATACTCCTTTCCAAAATCTGTCTACCTATCTGCTCCTCTATCTCCCGCTGGCTGTTGGGTGGCCTGTAGTAAACCCCCAACATTGTGACTGCACCCTTTTTATTCCTGATCTCTACCCATACAGCCTCGCTGCCCTCTGAGGTCTCCTCCCGTAGGACAGCTGTGATATTCTCCCTAACCAGTAGCGTAACGCTGCCACCCCTTTTACATCCCCTCTAACCTGCTTGAAACATCTAAATCCTGGAACGTTTAACTGCCAATCCTGTCCTTCCCTCAACCAGGTCTCTGTAATAGCAACAACATCATAGTTCCAAGTACTAATCCAAGCTCTCAGTTCATCTGCCTTACCCGTTATACTTCCTGCATTAAAACATATGCACTTCAGGCCACCAGACCCGCTGTTTTCAGCAACATCTCCCTGTCTGGTCTTCCTCAGAGCTATACTGGCCCTATTCCCTAGTTCTCCCTCAATGTTTTCACCTTCTGACCTATTGCTCCGGTAGCCACCCCCCTGTCATACTAGTTTAAACCCTACTGTGCGGCCAGGATATTTATGCCTCTCCAGTTTAGATACGACCTGTCCTTCTTATACAGGTCACACCTGCCCCGGAAGAGCTCCCAATGGTCCAGATAACGGAAACCCTCCCTCCTACACCAGCTGTTTAGCCACGTGTTTAGCTGCTCTATCTTCCTATTTCTAGCCTCACTGGCACGTGGCACAGGGAGTAATCCCGAGATTACAACCCTAGAGGTCCTGTCTTTTAACTTTCTACCTAGCTCCCTGAATTCCTGCTGCAGGACCTCATGCCCCTTCCTGCCTATGTCACTAGTACCAATATGTACAACGACCTCTGCCTGTTTGCCCTCCCCCTTCAGGATGCCCGCTACCCATTCGGAGACATTCTGGATCCTGGCACCAGGGAGGCAACATACCATCCTGGAGTCTCTTTCCCGTCCACAGAAGTGCCTATCTGTTCCCCTGACTATAGAACCCCCTCTGACTATTGCTCTTCTGCACTTTGACCCTCCTGCTGAACATCAGAGCCAGCCGTGGTGCCACTGCTCTGGCTGCTGCTTTTTTCCCCTGATAGGCTATTTCCCCCAACAGTATCCAAAGTGGTATACCTGTTCAAGAGGGGGACAACCACAGGGGATTCCTGCACTGACTGCCTGCCCCTTCTGGGGGTCACCCATCTCTCTGCCTGCACCTTGGGTGTGACCACGTCTCTATAACTCCTATCTATTTTCTTTTTCAACAAATGCTTTTATTGAGGTATTTTAGGCACATAGAAAAAATGGCATTGTACAGTACAAAATAAAATGAAGTTAAGACACAAATTAAACATAGTGCAAACCGCGGCTCTGTTCACGCACGAACCTGCCTCAATATCCCCCTATTCTACTCTACTCTACCCTTGCCCCCCCCCCCCACCCCATGTCCGATAGCCATACCTCAGCCCTTGGGGGCTTTGAGTCCCTCCATGCTAACAGTATTCGCCGCCGGGCTACCAGGGAAGCAAAAGGCCAGAACGTCGGCCTCTCTCTCTTCCTGGACTCCAGAGTCCTCCGAAACCCCAAAGATTGCCACCTCCGGGCTCATTACCACCCCAGTTTTCAATACCCGGGACATGATATCTGCAAATCCCTGCCAGTACCCCCTGGGTTTAGGGCACGACCAGAGCATGTGTACATGGTCAGCCGACCCTCCGGCGCATCAAGCACACTTGTCCTCCAGCGCGAAGAATCTACTCATCTGGGCCACCGTCATGTGGGCCCGGTGCACGACCTTAAACTGGATCAGGCTGAGCCTGGCGCATGCTGCGGTCGTGTTTACTCTGCTCAGGGCTTCTGCCCAAATACCGTCCTCCAGCTCCCCCCCCGAGCTCCTCCTCCCACTTAAGCTTCAGGTCCTCGGTCTGCGTATCCTCAGCTCCCATTAGTTCCTTGTAGACATCTGAGACTCTACCCTCTCCCACCTCTCCCCTAGAAACTACCCTGTCCTGCCTCCCCTTCAGCGGGAGACGTGGGAAGGATGGCACCAGCCTGCGTACAAAATCCCGCACCTGTAAGTATCTAAATTCGTTCCCTCTCACCAGCCCAAACTTTTCCTCCTGCGCCCTAATTCTCGGAAAGCTCCCTTCCAGGAACAGATCCCCCACCCTCACAATCCCCACCCTCCTCCACAGTCGATACGCCCCGTCCATGTTCCCCGGGGCAAATACCGGTGGTTGCCGCAGATTGGGGTCCACACCGATGCTCTTACCTCCCCTACATGCCTCTTCCACTGGCCCCAGATCTGAAGAGCCGCCACCACTATCGGGCTGCTGGAGTACCGCGCCGGCGGGAGCGGCAGAGGCGCCGTGACCAGGGCTGCTAAGCTAGTGTCCCTGCACGAAGCAGCCTCCATCCGCTCCCAAACCGACCCCGCACTCACCATCCATTTCTTTATCATCGCTATGTTGGCTGCCCAGTAATAGTTGCTGAAGTTCGGCAACGCCAGCCCCCCTTCTCCTCTGTTCCTTTCAAGCATCACCCTCTTCACCCGCGGGGACTTCCCCGCCCATACAAATCCCAGAATAATTTTATTCAGCCTCTTAAAGAAGGACCGCGGGATAATGATGGGGAGACACTGAAAAACAAACAAGAACTGCGGGATAATCGTCATCCTAACAGTCTGCACGCTCCCCGTCAATGACAGCGGGAGCGCATCCCACGTCCGGACCTCCTCCCTCACTCTTTCCACAAGTCGGGACAGGTTGAGCTTATGCAACCTGCCCCAGTCCCGTGCCACCTGAATCCCCAAATATCGGAAACTCTCCCCCACCAGCCTGAACGGCAACCCCTTCAGCCTACTCTCCTGCCCCCTCGCCTGAATTACAAACAACTCGCTCTTAGCCATGTTCAGTTTGTATCCGGAGAACCGGCCAAATTCCCTCAGGGTTTCCATAATACCGTCTATCCCCACCATAGGGTCCGATACATATAACAGCAGATCATCCGCGTATAACGAGACTCTATGTTCACTCCCCCCCGGACCAGCCCTTTCCAGCCCCTAGAAGCTCTCAGTGCAATTGCCAGCGGCTCTATGGCCAGCGCAAATAGCAGTGGGGAGAGAGGGCAGCCCTGTCTTGTCCCACGGTGCAGTCTAAAGTAGTCCGATGTCATCCTGTTCGTCCTTACACTCGCCTCCGGGGCCTGATACAACAGTCTAACCCAGTCGATGAACCCCGCCCCGAACAGTCAAAGAACAAAGAACAAAGAAATGTACAGCACAGGAACAGGCCCTTCGGCCCTCCAAGCCCGTGCCGACCATGCTGCCCAACTAAACTACAATCTTCTACACTTCCTGGGTCCATACCCCTCTATTCCCATCCTATTCATGTATTTGTCAAGATGCCCCTTAAATGTCCCTGCTTCTACCACCTCCTCCGGTAGCGGGTTCCAGGCACCCACTACCCTCTGTGTAAAAAACTTGCCTCGTACATCTACTCTAAACCTTGCCCCTTTCACCTTAAATCTATGCCCCCTAGTAATTGACCCCTCTACCCCGGGGAAAAGCCTCTGACTATCCACTCTGTCTATGCCCCTCATAATTTTGTAGACCTCTATCAGGTCGCCCCTCAACTTCCTTCGTTTCAGTGAGAACAAACCGAGTTTATTCAACCGCTTCTCATAGCTAATGCCCTCCATACCAGGCAACATTCTGGTAAATCTCTTCTGCACCCTCTCTAAAACCTCCACATCCTTCTGGTAGTGTGGCGACCAGAATTGAACACTATACTCCAAGTGTGGCCTAACTAAGGTTCTATACAGCTGCAACATGACTTGCCAATTCTTATACTCAATGCCCCGGCCAATGAAGGCAAGCATGCCGTATGCCTTCTTGACTACCTTCTCCACCTGTGTTGCCCCTTTCAGTGACCTGTGGACCTGTACTCCTAGATCTCTCTGACTTTCAATACTCTGTCCTAGTACCTCCCACAGATAATCCCACTCGACCCGATCAAAAGCCTTTTCAGCATCGATGGTTACCACTATCTCTCTCTACCTACTCTCCGGGGGCATCATAATCACGTTGAGCAGCCTTCTTATGTTGGCCACCAGCTGCCTCCACTTTACAAACCCGGTTTGGTCCTCCACAATTACACCCAGGACACAGTCCTCAATTCACCACCTGACTCCCCCAAAGCCTGTCCACCATCTACAAGGAGTGTAATAGAATACTCTCCACTAGCCTGGATCAGAACACCTCTAACAACATTCAAGAAGCTCAACACCATCCAAGGCAAAGCAGCCCCTTGATTTCTCCCCCTTCCACAAACATTCAAACCCTCCAGCACCGACGAACAGTGCAACCGTGTTCTACAAGATTCCCTGCAGTAACTCACCAAGGTTCCTTAGACAGCACTTTCCATACCCACAACCGCTACCATCTAGAAGGACAAGAACAGCAGATACCTGGGAACCCAACCAGCTGGAGGCTCCCCTCCAAGTCACTCACCACCCTGACTTGGAAATACATCGCCGTTCCTTCACTGTCGCTGGGACAACATCCTGGAATTCCTTCCCTGACAGCACAGTGGGTGTACCTACACCTCAAGGTCTACAGCGGTTCAAGAAGGTAACTCACCATCACCTTCTGAAGGACAAATTGGATGGGCAATAAATGCTGGCCTAACCAGCGATGCCCACACTTTGCATCGCCTGGGATTAAGGTGCAGCATTGAGTCTTCACTATGCCTTTGTTTGGTCGATTGGATGCTTTTGACCCTATTGTTGAGTCGTGGAAATAGTACACCGAATGTTTGCGATACTTTTTCCATGCCAACAACATAACCGAAAATGAGCACCAGTAAGTGATATTGTTAATGGCCTGTGGTGTGCACACTTTTGACCTAATTAGGGGCCTCACATTTCTGGCAACACCAAATACGGTAGCATTTGGCAAGCTCGCCGTGCTGGTGGGGAATAAATTCAACCCAACTCCGTCCACCATCATTGTGCAACGGTACAGATTTTATATGGCAGAAAGTCTGAAGCTGAGTATGTTTCCCAGAAAACTGCAGCAGTTTTCAGAATATGGCTCTGTCTGCGTAAAGCGAAGTGCATCTTCAATGCGAAGGAGATGGTATATTTAGGCTACTGGGTGGATGGGATGGGATGACCTAAAGTTAGTTGGCAACAAAGAGCAGGCGCTAAAGATGGCCCTCGTAACCCCACGATGCTACAGAGCTTCACTCCTTCTTGGGCCTGATAAATTATGACCATTTTATACCAAATGTGGCAACAATCCTGGCCCTTCCCCCCCATTTTCTTCTACAGATAAACTGACCCTAGGTTTGGGGCGTTGACCAGGATACTGCATTTTATTTGCTGAAACGGACATTGGTTCCCTCCAAAGTACTCAATCATTTTGATGCTGCTAAATCCCTTTATTTGACATGTGACCATCGCCCTACAGAATTGGTGCTGTCCTTTCTTACTGCATGGGCCAGAACCGTCCATTAGCTTTTGCCTCCAGGATTTTGACAGCTGCAGAATGCAATTATGTCCATATAAAAAAAGGTGGTCTAGCTATTTTCTTTGGAGTTAAACCCTTCTACCAATACGTTTATGGCTGCTATTTTTCCACAAAACCAGATCACAAAGCCACTGCTGGGCCTCTTTAACGAGGATAAGATGGTGCTGTCAATTGCGTCGGCCCGGATACAGAGGTGGGCTCTACTATTGGCTTTATACCAATACCCATCCAAAAATCGTCCCGGCACCTTGATTGCGAATGCCGACACGTTATGTCGACTCCCATTGCTGGTTGTCTCGGTGGATCTGCCCATGGCCATGAAATCATGGCAGTCCTCAATTTCATGGACACCTTGCCGGTTTCGGTTGCTTCCCCGATTGGACACAGAATGATCCAATTTTAGTTCTGGGGAATGCACCAGTTATTATTAAACATTTTCTCAACCGACCCTGCCACCTTCAATGGTTTGTGCACGTTGTCACATTAGTGTCCCTTTAAGACAGGTTTGGTCTTACCACATGACTTGTAGCACGACTTCCGTGATGTCATTTGTGGGTGGAGCTGGGCTGTGGCTGTCAGGTGAGGGGGGTTTAGTATTTGGATTTCTGTTTCGGTTTGTTGTTTTGGACTGCAGAAGAGAAGCAGTGTTTCCCTGTTTTCATTTTAATGCTGTTCCAGGAACTGAAAGCACATTGGGTGTGGAAAACTGCCTTGGTAATTTTAAAAATAGAATTGCTTTCAGGAAGGAGTTTTGAATCTGCTGGTTGGAGTTGGATCAGAATCTCAGGGAAAGGACCAGTCCCATTCAAGTGTGAATACAGTGTGCTGGGCCACGCCCTTGAAAGCGGTTTTGGTTTATTGGATTTTATATTGAATTGGAACAGCTGCTAAGGGGATTCATTAAGAGTTGTATACATAGATTACTGTGACTCTCTAATTTCTAGATTCTCCCACAAGAGGAATCATAGAATTTTATAGTGCAGAAGGAGGCCATTCGGCCCATCGAGTCTGCACCGGCTCTTGGAAAGAGCACCCTACCCAAGGTCCACACCTCCACCCTATCCCTGTAACCCAGTAACCCCACCCAAAGCTAAGGGCAATTTTGGACACTAAGGGCAATTTAGCAGGGCCAATCCACCTAACCTGCACATCTTTGGACTATGGGAGGAAATCGGAGCACCCGGAGGAAACCCACGCACACACGGGGAGAATGTGCAGACTCCGCACAGAGTAACCCAAGCCTGGAATCGAACCTGGGACCCTGGAGCTGTGAAGCAATTGTGCTATCCACAATGCTACCGTGCTGCCTGTACTGTAGCTGCTGTGTTTTCTTTATGTTTGTAATTGATAATAAATTCTTGCTGTGTTATATATATGTTAACTACATTCTTATAATAAACTTTGTTTTGATAAAAGTGCCTAGGAAGTCTGATGAATCACACCTGAAGTGAAGGCTCTTGTGCTCATCCTAGCCAAATTCAACATACAAGTTATAGGTCAGGTGAATGTCATAATACTCTTTGGAGTTTCTAAGCCCTGGCCCATAACAACATATACCCTCAGGTCCCTATGCCCATGTACAACCTTTATTTTTATACTCTTTATCTTGCCCTTTCTCATTTAATAATAATAATCGCTTATTGTCACAAGTAGGCTTCAATGAAGTTACTGTGAAAGGCCCCTAGTCACCACATTCCGGCGCCTGTTCGGGGAGGCCAGTACGGGAATTGAACCTGTGCTGCTGCCTTGTTCTGCATTACAAGCCAGCTATTGAGCCCACTGTACTAAACCAGCCCCTACCTGTTGTAACGCCCACGAAACCCAAATGGAAAACCCGATTGATCTCCATGTGGGGCTCGTGGAATACGGGCTCTCCCACTGAGGGGCAGAGGCCCAATAGTGGGGCTGGTTAATTTCTCCAGATAAAAGCCGGCCCAGAAGGGAACTGGCATCTGCAGATGATCCTGGCTGGGACTAGTTGTACTCCCTGCCGCTTTGCGGCCTGACTTTACTTTGGATTAAAGAAATCAGTTTCTAAATTTTGGGACTCGACTTGATTATAATACTACCAGAATTAATCACTTCACACTTCTCTGTGTTAAATTCCATCTACCATTTGTTCTCTCATTCCACCAGCCTGTCCAAATCCTCTTGAAGTTTATCACTATCCTCTCTACTGTTCACGATATTTGAAAGTCTTGTCCCATCTGCAAATTTTGAAATTGTGTACTGTACACCCAAGTCTAGTTCAGTAATAATCATCAAGAAGGCAGTGGCCGTAACACTGACACCTAGCAAAACTCATACTGATATTTCCTTCTGAACTTACCACACTCTTCTCTCAGGCCTAACCCCAACATTGTTATCAAACCTGCTGACAATGGGTGTGGTGATATGCATATGTATTGCAATGTATATAGTTGGATGTACAGCCTCCGACCAGCAGGTGGGGACAGTGATCCACCATGTGACTCCACAGATTAGCAGTTGGTAGTAAGTCGTATTAGAGGACAGTCACATTAGAAGTAGCTCCAGGGGACTTCCAGTGGCGTTTGTGAGCGGGTCGGCCGCATCGAGAGGAGCTCCCGCCGGTGGCCACTATTTGCAGCGCTTTCTTCGCTTCCCCCTCGATTATTGTCGGTCTTTGGGGCCGTCCCGGGCATCAAGCGGGGTGGGTTTGAAAACCAGCGAGGAACCCCGGGCGGGTGTCGGGTGGCCGGTGCTGAGGCATCGGGCCCAGCATGCGCGGAGGTCGGAGCAGCTGGGTCGGAGCCAAACGGATGTCGAGGCGGCAGGCCCGAAGCCAGGGCGCGATGTAGGTGAGATGTCCCACATCGGGTGGCTCCCACCTAGACTGTTGTAAGAAGACTGAAGTCCGGTCCCAGGGAAATTCTGGAGGAATACAAAAAAAGAGGAGAAAGAAATTTTAAAGAAACTTGGTGAAAGTTTTTTTTTCTTTTTATGAAGGAAGAATCTTTTGTTTTTCTATAAAAAAGAAGATTGAAGAAGGAAAGAAGAGTGAAAAAAAAAAAAGGAAAAATAATAAGTCGTTAAAGGATGCGAAAAGCAGCGTCGAAGAAGGGAGGAAACGCGGGCTCGCCGTTGAATGAGAGGACCAGCAAAAGTGCTGACAAGATGGCGGATGCCGGACCGCATGGTGGGGCCGCACTACTTACGGCAGAGAACATGACCAAGGTGATGGTGGTGGAGCTGGAAAGGCAGTTTGCGAGGCACATGGAGGCTTTGAGGAAGGAGATGGTGAATGCATTGAAGTCATTGGTGGAGGAGGCAATCGCCCCGGTGAGGGTAGCTGTGGCAAAGACATCGGCCGAGGTGAGAGAGCAGGGCGAGAAGATGAAGGAAGTGGAGGAGGCCGTGTCGCAGTACAGCGACCAGTTCACCTCGATGGGGAACGAGCTGCGGAGGGTGGGGGTCAACAGAGGACTCCGAGCAAAGTTTGTGGACTTGGGGAAGCGCTCGAGGCGGCACAATCTGAGAATTGTGGGCTTGCCCGAAGGGACAGAGGGCCCAAGGCGAACAGAGTACTTTGCTAAGAAATTGGCGGAGCTGATGGGGGAGGGTGAGAACCCCTCCCGGTACGAGCTGGACCGAGCTCATCAGTCATTAAGGCCGAAGCCCAAAGTGAATGAACCGCCAAGAGCAGTAATTATCTGCTTCCATAAGAATTGCATGAAGGAGAAGGTGTTAAACTGGGTGAAGCAGAAGCTCGAGGTGCAGTGGGATGGTACTGCAGTTTGGATCTACCAGGACTGTGGTAGTCACTACTGATTGTATAATAGTTGTTATTAGAGGTAATGCAGTAAGGCTCCTGTACTACAGGTACTGGGGTAGATCCCTGCCAGCTGGCTCCGCCCAGTAGGCGGAGTATTTCCCCGCTTATGTCCACAGTGACCGGGGATCCTCCTTTATGAGTGATGAGCTTGACAAAGGCATTGCCTCAAGCAGGACGACCAGCTACAATCCCCAGGGAAACGGGCAGGTGGAGAGGGAAAATGGGACGGTCTGGAAGGCCGTCCTGCTGGCCCTGGGTCTAAAAACCTCCCGGTCTCCCACTGGCAGGAGGTCCTCCCCGACGCGCTCCACTCCATTTGATCGCTATTCTACACTGCGACTAATGAAACCCCCCATGAACGTCTCCTTGCCTTCCCTAGGAAGTCCCCCTCTGGGGTTTCGCTCCCAACATGGCTGGCAGCTCCAGGACCCGTCCTCCTCCGCAAACACGTGCGCATCCACAAGGTGGACCCGTTGTGTCGAAAGGGTACAACTACTTCATGCAAACCCGCAGTATGCCTACGTGGCGTACCCCGACGGCCGCCAGGGACCTGGCACCAGCTGAATCCCCACCCACGGCCCACCACCACCCTTCCCCCAGCGCACATCACTACAGCCCCTGCCCCAGGACGATCCATCCTCCCACTGGTTCCACCCGCGGATGAAGATGAGGACAACATGCTCCCGGAGTCACAGGCGACCAAGTCGGCGTCTGCATCACCACCGGGACCGAGGCACTCACAGCAGAGGATCAAGGCACCCGACCAGCTGAATTTGTAAATTTTCACCAGTAAACTTAAAATTTTCACAAACCTGTAAATTTTTTTCCACCACCGCCGCTGGACTCTTTTTTAACAGGGGGTGAATGTGGTAATCACCACTGACTGTATAATAGTTGTTATTAGAGGTAAGATGGTAAGGCTCCTGTACGACAGATACGGGGGTAGATCCCTGCCTGCTGGCTCTGCCCAGTAGGCGGAGTATAAATGTGTGCGCACACCGAGCTGCTCCCATTCTGGTAGCAGCTGCAGGAGGCCACACATCTCTGCTTAATAAAGCCTCGATTACTCTCTACTCCCGTCTCATCGTAATTGATAGTGCATCAAGGGCTTGATGGTGGAGTTGGCAAAAAGACAAACGGCGTTCGGGCGAGTGAAGGCGGCACTGTACAAAAAGGGGGTGCGATTTGGTATGGTATACCTGGCCAAGCTGAGGGTGACGTATGATGCCAAAGACTTTTATTTCGAGACAGCGGAGGCGGCTAAGGCGTTCGTGAGGGCAGAAGGCTTGGGACAGACGTGAGGAGCGGAGCTGGAAGAGAGACTATGGACTGTGATTGGGGATCTGGAAAATGTATAAATGCTATAACTTTCTTTTTACTGAATTGTAATTTATTTCTCTTCACATTGTTACAGAGTTCAAGTTATTGGTTGGGTTGATTGGCATTCTGTGTTGCGATGATTATATCTTATTTTAGTGAATTGTATAGGTTGGATTGTTGTTTTTTCTTTCTCTGGGACTGGGTGGGAGGGGGCGGTATACCTTGGCGGGGGGAGCTACCCGCACTAGCTAACTAAAGTCAGCTAGTGAACAGAGGTGAGGTGAGAGGAAGGCTGCGGACGTTGGAGCCTGGTTAGAAGGTTTTGATGGGCCTACGAGGCGAGCGAGGGGGGAGGGATTGATGCTGGGAGATGTTTTTCTGAGAGGAAATGTAGGGGGGGTGGTTGGGAGGAGGGGGAAGGGGTTCGATATTAATAATGGATAGGGGAAGATCAGGCTCATGGGGCAGGGCCCGGTGGTATGATGATGGTGGATAAGAAGAGTGGGGCGGGTTGAGGGGGTGAGAGACCCCCAGTTAGGATAGTCACGTGGAACGTGAGGGGTTTAGGAGGTCCGGTCAAGAGGTCAAGGGTACTTGCGCATCTTAAAAGTTTGAAAGCCGATGTAGCAATGCTGCAGGAGACTTACTTGAGGGTGAAGAACCAGGTAAGACTTAAAATGGGCTGGGTTAGTCAGGTGTTTCACTCTAGATTTGACGGAAGGGCTCGAGGGGTAGCGGTAATGGTCAGCAAAAGTGTATGCTTCCAGATGGAGAAGGTGATGGCAGATCAGGGGAGTAGATATGTGATTGTGACAGGGGTGCTGTAGGGGAAGTTAGTGGCGCTGTTATGTGTATACGGTCCCAATTGGGACGATGTGGGATTTGCAAAGAAGGTGTTTGGGGCTATCCCCGACTTGGACACACACAAACGGATAGTGGGAGGCGACTGGAACTTGGTGCAGGAGCCAAGGTTGGACAGGTCACGGCCACGCTCGCTGGTCTCATCAGGGGGGGCGAAGGCGTTGGCTGGGCTAATGGTGGAAATGGGTGGGGTGGACCCTTGGGAGGTTTCTGCACCCAAGGGAACGGGAGTACTCATTTTTCTCAGCAGTCCATAAGGTATACTCGCGGATCGACTATTTCGTGGTGGGGAAGGCTTTGCTGGCTGGGGTTAAGGGGTCGGAATACTCGGCAATTGCAGTGTCAGATCATGCTCCGCATTGGGTGTATATCGTACTGGAGAAGGGGGTAGCGCAGAGGCCGGGGTGGAAAGTACATGTGGGGCTTTTGGGGGAACAAGGGTTATGTGACAAAATTGAAGTGTCGAAGGCAGTTGCCTGGGAGGCTCTAAACGCGGTGGTGAGGGGGGAGGTAATTTTGTTTAAGGCCAGGCTGGACAAAGAGGGGAGGTTGGAGTGGCAGAGGGTAATAGATGAGATGTTGGAGGTAGATAGGAGGTATGCATAAGATGGGAACCCAGCGAAGCTGGAAAAGAGGAAGGAACTACAGGCGAGCTTTGACTGACTATCTACCAGGAAGGCAGTGCGCCAACTGAGACGAGCAAGGGGTGCAGTTTACGAACATGTTAGCAGGTCAGCTCCGGAGGGAGGCAGCGGTAAGGGAAATTGCTCCGGTGAGGGATCGGGCAGCGAAGTTGGTATTGGCTCCGGATCTGATTAACAAGGTTTCTGAGGAATTTTATGAGAGGTTGTACAGGTCAGAGCCACCTGGGAGAGACCGTGAGATGCAGGAATTTCTAGATGGGTTGGAGTACCCGAGGCTAGGGGAGGGGGAGAGGGCTACATTAGAAGGAGCGATAGTGGAGCAGGAGATAAAGGATGCGATTGGGAGGATGCAGTCAGGGAAGGTGGCAGGGCCGGGTGGGTTTCCGGTGGAATATTATAAAAAATTCAAGGACAAGCTGGCACCCCTGATGGTGGGGATGTTTGTAGAGGCGATAGGGCAGGGGATGTTGCCACAAACTTTGGGGCAGGCACCGATTTCCCTGTTGCTAAAAAAAGATAAGGATCCGACGGAGTGTGGGTCGTATAGGCCCATATCACTTCTGAATGTGGACGCAAAAGTATTGGCAAAGGTACTGGCGGGTAGGCTGGAGGAGTGCCTCCCGAAGGTGATAGGTGAAAATCAGACGGGGTTCATGAGAGGGAGGCAGCTCTTTTCAAACGTTAGAAATGTATTGAACGTCGTTATGGCACCGGCAGAGGGGAAGAAACAGAGGTGATTGTGGCATTGGACGCTGAGAAGGCGTTTGACCGGGTAGAATGGGGGTACTTGATGGCAGTTCTGGAGCGGTTTGGGATTGGACCAAGATTTGTGAACTGGGTAAAGCTACTATATAAGGAGCCGAGGGCGAGTGTCCGCACAAACAACATCAGCTCAAGATGCCTTTCTCTCCACCAAGGGACTAGGCAGGGATGTCCTATGTTCCCCCTGCTGTTTGCACTTGCGATTGAGCCGTTGGCCATCGCATTTCGAAGTTCGGGGGTATGGAAAGGAATAGTGCGGGGGCGGGGGGCGGGGATAGAGCATAGGGTGTGCTTATATGCCGATGACTTGCAGTTATACGTGTCGGAACAGAGTTGTCGATAGGGGGAATATTGGAGCTGCTTTGAGTGTTTGGGTCTTTCTCGGGATACAAACTAAATCTAGACGAGAGTATTTTGTGGTGTCTTGGCCAGGGGTGGGGGTGGCTGCCATTCCGTAGGGCTGGGACTCACTTTAGGTACTTGTGGGTGCAGGTACAACATTCCTAGTTTAGTGGGGAGACTGAAAGCTGATCTGGCAAGGTGGGATGGCCTCCCTCTGTCACTGGCGGGTCGGGTACAGGCGGTTAAAATGAACGTGTTGCCGCGATTTATTTTTATTTTTCAATGCCTGTCGATTTTCCTGCCAAAGGCTTTTTTCAGAGAGATTGAGGGAAGGATTACTTCGTTCATAGGGAGGGAAGGTGGCAGAGTTAGAAAGGTGCGGCTACAGAGGGGAAGGCAGGCAGGGGTTTTGGGTCTTCTGAACCTGATCTATTACTACTGGGTGGCGAATGTGGAGAAGGTGCGGAGCTGGGTCGGAGGGGTTGATTCCCAGTGGGTCAGAATGGAGGAGAGTTTGTGCAGGGGGTCGGGATTGAAAGCACTAGCAACAGCGCCGCTCCCGATAGACCCGGGGAAATACTCAGGGAGTCCGGTAACAATAGCTTCATTGAGAATTTGGAGGCAGTTTCACCAACACTTCGGGTTGGGGGCAGGGTCAAGGGAAATGCCGATTTGGAGGACCCACAGATTTCTGGTGTGAGGTGCTCCGGAATGCCTCCACCTCGTGCACGAGGTTGGGGTTGATACAGCTGAAGGTGGTATACAGAGCACACCTCACGAGGGCGAGGATGAGCCAATTCTTTGAAGGAGTAGAAGATGTGTGTGAACGTTGCGGGGGGGCCCTGCTAATCACATTCATATGTTTTGGTCCTGTCCAAAGCTAGAAGATTACTGGAAGGAGGTTTTTAGGGTAATTTCTAAAGTGGTGCACATGAAACTGGACCCGGGCCCCCGGGAGGCCATATTCGGGGTGTCGGACCAGCCAGGGTTGGAAACGGGTGCGGAGGCAGATGTTGTAGTCTTCACCTTGTTGATCGCCCGAAGGCGGATTCTGATAGGTTGGAGAGCAACCTCTCCACCCTGTGCCCTGGCGTGGCGGGGGGGACCTGTTGGAATTCTTGACTCTTGAGAAGGTTGGTTAAGTTTGAACTGAGGGGAAGGATGGAGGGGTTCTACAATTCCTGTCCATTATTCATTATGCACTTTCAAGAACTGGATAACATCGAACATTAGTTGGGGCCTGTGGGTGGGAGGGTTGGGGGGAGGGGGGCTGTGTGTGTTCATGGCGACTATGGGTGATCCCCAATTCCTTTTTGTCATTTGTTTGTGTGAACATGCGGGCTAATGTTTGGGGTTTGGTGGGAGGATGGGATCGTTGTTATTGATATGGGGATTGACATATTTGTTACTGATTATTGTTTACTGTTGGTGGGTGTAAATTTGGGAGAAAATGTGAAAAAGGAGGAGAATAAAAAATATTTAAAAAAAAAAAGAAGTAGCTCCAGGAGAATTCACTTATTCGTTACCGTTTTATTATAGTTTGTTAGTTATCTTTCCAAGTGTTCATTTTGTTAATAAACTATCTCACTGGTCAAAGAACTAGATGTTCTGTGTGCATCTTTACCATGGCCACAACATAGTACATAACAAGGGGTGGTACTGTGGTTGCCTGCCATTACTTGCAAAGACTGAACGCCACCTCTCAGCTACTTCTTCCTTCCTGCGCATAGACCATGACCCCACCACCGAACTTCAAGCCATAATTTACAGAACTGTCAATGGCCTCATCTCCTCTGGAGATCTTCCCTCCACAGTTTCTTACCTCATAGTCTCCCAACCCAGCACAGCCCGCTTTTCCCTCCTTCCCAAAATCCACAAACAGGACTGTCCTGGTAGACACATCCTTTCAGTCTGTACATTCCTGCCCCACTCAATTTATTTCTTCCTATCTTAACTCTATTTTATCTCCCCTTGTCCAGTCTCTTCCCACCTATATCTATGATTCTTCTGATGCTGTATCTCATATGAACAATTTCCAGTTTCCTGGCCCTAACTACCTCTTCATATGGCCGTCCAATTCCTCTAATCCTTCATTCTCCATGAGGATGGTCTGAGAGTTCTCCAGATCCTCCTTGAACAGATCACACCCACTCTCCTCTGCCTGACTGAACCTTTTTTCTCATTGAACAATTTCTCCTGTATCTTCTCTAATTTCCTCTAAATAAAATGTGTTGCTCCGGGTATCAGCATGGGCCTAAGTTAGGCCTATATTTTTGAGGGGTATGTGGAACATCCCTTGTTTCAGTCCTATTCAGCCTCGCACCTCCCTCCCCTCGCAATGTTGTTTGTAGCACATCAATAAATGTATCAGTGCTGTTTCTTTCTCAAAACTAGAAAGAAACAACAATTTTGCTTGAAATGCACAACAGGGTTGTGTACGATGCATTCAGTTGAAATTATTGTACACTAGGTAACCTGCATCTGTTGTCAGGAAATTACTATAATCTATAATTAAGGATCAGGGAAAGCCTGCATTGATTTGTAAAGGATAGGTTATAGGCCTTCTAACCAGCTTGTCCTGGCATCTCACACCTCCATCATACTTTGGGCCTGCCTATGGCAGACTTGTTTGTTACCATTTGTATTATAGTTTGTTAGTTATCTTTGCACGGGTTTATTTTGTTATAAACTATCTTACTAACCAAAGAACTAGATGTTCTGTGTGCATCTTTATCACGGCCAGAACAACATAGAATATAACATGGTACCCATTATGTAAAACAATTGAAGATAACTCGGGAGAAGAGGGAACAAAACAGACCGAAGAAAGATAAAAGAAAACTCATCCACCTACCTGGTAAACGACAGTAAACTGGAACTCAACGAACGGAAAGACTGTGAAGCATTTGGGAAGGTGTGTTCCAAGTGTGGCAGAACAAATCACTTTGCGAGGCAATGTTTTTCATGTCCAAAAGTGGACCAAACAGGATCAGTCAACATGATTGATGAGATATGCATAAAAGACCTGTTTTTCATTGAAATTATTTCGACTGAGAACACGATGAGTCCGAAAGTAAAGAAGTCTTACTTACCAGTTGCAGCAACAGTGATGGTCATGCTGATACCATGGAAGACAGATGGGCAATTCCATTGATGTTGAATGGCACATTGATCAAATGCAAGCTCGACATGGGAGCGAGGGCCAGCATTATCAGTTTGTCAGATTTAAAGGGGCTGCGAGTTAAACTGAAAGTTGTCAGTCAAACAAGACTACTGAAAGGCTACAAGGGGAATGAGATTACAACATTAGGCCCATGTGAGCTCAAAGCATGGGTACACAACAGAAGTTGCATCATACCATCTTCCATTGTGGACACGGAATGCAAGCCTCTCATAGGAACAGCAGCGTGTGAGGCACTTGAGCTCGTTGAACGGCTGTACATTCCAGACAGCACTGTAACAGAGGATGAATTCAAATGGCAACGAGATGAAGAAAAGGAGGAGCCAAAAGGAATTCCAGAATTCTGGGTGACAGTCTTCAAAAATGTGGATTTGCTCAGAGACATGATACAGGAGCATGATGAGCCTATCTTAAAGCATTTACACGACTTAAGGTGAAATTTTCAGATCCTGGCCAGCCAATGAGTTTTACTCTGAAGTTTAAGCTTGAGCCAGATGAGTATTTCACAAATGAAGCAGTGACAAAAACATACCAGATGGAGTTGCAGCCTGATGAGTCAGACGTTTTCTTCTTTGATGAACCAGAAATTTATAGGATGAACAAATGCCAGATTGACTGGAAGAAAGAAAAAAAACATCCCAATGAAGACCATTAAAATGAATGAGATGCATAGGTTCGGTGCACTGGTAGAACAGTTACCAAAACTGTTACCAAATGATTCTTTCTTCAATTTGTTTTAGTCCTCCTGCAGTTCCAGAGGATGGGGAACTGAATGAAGGTTCTGCAGCAAGACTCGCTGCTACTTTGAAATTGGTCACTTCTTGCATGAACATTTAATTCCATGAGCAGTGTTATACTTCACAGGAGAAGTAATTGCAGACGATGATGATGATTATGATGACACATCATGATCAGGAAATCACTATAATCTATAATTAAGGATCAGGGAAAGTCTGCTCTGATTTGTAAAGGATAGGTTATAGGCCTTCAGAATTGAACACTATCCTCCAAGTGTGGCCTAACTAAGATTCTATACAGCTGCAACATGACTTGCCAATTCTTATACTCAATGCCCCGGCCAATGAAGGCAAGCATGCCGTATGCCTTCTTGACTACCTTCTCCACCTGTGTTGCCCCTTTCAGTGACCTGTGGACCTGTACACCTAGATCTCTCTGACTGTCAATACTCTTGAGGGTTCTACCATTCACTGTATATTCCCTACCTGCATTAGACCTTCCAAAATGCATTACCTCACATTTGTCCGGATTAAACTCCATCTGCCATCTCTCCACCCAAGTCGCCAAACGATCTAAATCCTGCTGTATCCTCTGACAGTCCTCATCGCTATCCGCAATTCCACCAAATTTGTGTCTGCAAACTTACTAATCAGACCAGTTACACTTTCCTCCAAATCATTTATATATACTATGAACAGCAAAGGTCCCAGCACTGATCCCTGTGGAACACCACTAGTCACAGTCCTCCAATCGGAAAAGCACCCTTCCATTGCTACTCTCTGCCTTCTATGACGTAGCCAGTTCTGTATCCATCTTGCCAGCTCACCCCTGATCACGTGTGACTTCACCTTTTGTACCAGTCTGCCATGAGGGACCTTGTCAAAGGCCTTACTGAAGTCCATATAGACAACATCCACTGCCCTACCTGCATCAATCATCTTTGTGACCTCTTCGAAAAACTCTATCAAGTTAGTAAGACACGACCTCCCCTTCACAAAACCGTGCTGCCTCTCACTAATACGTCCATTTGCTTCCAAATGGGAGTAGATCCTGTCGCGAAGAATTCTCTCCAGTAATTTCTCTACCACTGACGTAACGCTTACCGGCCAGTAGTTCCCTGGATTATCCTTGCTACCCTTCTTAAACAAAGGAACATCATTGGCTATTCTCCAGTCCTCCGGGACATCACCTGAAGACAGTGAGGATCCAAATATTTCTGTCAAGGCCTCAGCAATTTCCTCTCTAGACTCCTTCAGTATTCTTAGGTAGATCCCATCAGGCCTTGGGGACTTATCTACCTTAATATTTTTCAAGACGCCCAACACCTCGTCTTTTTGGATCTCAATGTGACCCAGGCTATCTACACACCCTTCTCCAGACTCAACATCCACCAATTCCTTCTCTTTGGTGAATATTGATGCAAAGTATTCATTTAGTACCTCGCCCATTTCCTCTGGCTCCATACATAGATTCCCTTGCCCATCCTTCAGTGGGCCAACCCTTTCCGTGGCTACCCTCTTGCTTTTTATGTACGTGTAAAAAGCCTTGGGATTTTCCTTAACCCTATTTGCCAATGACTTTTCATGACCCCTTTTAGCCTTCCTGACTCCTTGCTTAAGTTCCTTCCTACTTTCCTTATATTCCACACAGGCTTTGTCTGTTCCCAGCCTTCCAGCCCTGACAAATGCCTCCTTTATCTTTTTCACAAGGCCTACCTCTCGTTATCCAAGGTTTCCGAAATTTGCCGTATTTATCCTTCTTCCGCACAGGAACATGCTGGTCCTGAATTCCTTTCAAGTGACATATGAAAGCCTTCCACATGTCAGATGTTGATTTACCCTCAAATATCCACCCCCAATCTAGGTTCTTCAGTTCCCGCCTAATACTGTTATAATTAGCCTTCCACCAATTTAGTACATTCACCCTAGCACCACTCTTATCCTTGTCCACCAGCACTTTAAAACTTACTGAATTGTGGTCACTGTTCCTGAAATGCTCCCCTTCTGAAACTTCTACCACCTGGCCAGGCTCATTCCCCAATACCAGATCCAATACAGCCCCTTCCCTAGTTGGACTATCTACATATTGTTTTAAGAAGCCCTCCTGGATGCTCCTTACAAACTCTGCCCCATCCAAGCCCCTAGCACTAAGTGAGTCCCAGTCAATATTGGGGAAGTTGAAATCTCCCATCACAACAACCCTGTTGCTTATATTCTGTTCCAAATTCTGTCTACCTATCTGCTCCTCTATCTCCCGCTGGCTTTTGGGTGGCCTGTAGTAAACCCCCAACATTGTAACTGCACCCTTCTTATTCCTGATCTCTACCCATACAGCCTCGCTGCCGTCTGAGGTCTCCTCCCGTAGTACAGCTGAGATATCCTCCCGTAGTACAGCTGAGATATCCTCCCTAACCAGTAGCGTAACTGCGCCACCCCTTTTACATCTCCCTCCATCCTGCTTGAAACATCTAAATCCTGGAACGTTTAACTGCCAATCCTGTCCTTCCCTCAACCAGGTCTCTGTAATAGCAACAACATCATAGTTCCAAGTACTAATCCAAGCTCGAAGTTCATCTGCTTTATCCGTAATATTTCTTGCATTAAAACATATGCACTTCAGGCCACCAGACCCGCTGTTTTCAACAACATCTCCCTGTCTGGTCTTCCTCAGAGCTATACTGGCCCTATTCCCTAGTTCTCCAGAAGAAAGAGAACAAAACGGTAGGGAAATAGCACCTTCTCCTAATCTGCACCGAATTACCTTACTGCACCAAATTACCAAGTTCCAATTCCCACTCTGGATGTATCTCACTCACTCAGGATGTGTCTCCTTCACTTGCACAAAGCTTAATGAGTGTGCTTTCTGTCTGTCTTTTATACAGGCCTCAGCTAACCAAGGTGACTCACACTGCTTAAGCTTCAAACAGAAGCATACAATGTATACCCTTGTGCCACTAAACAGGCCAGTTGAGTGCAGCTCCAACATCACCGAAGAAGCTTGACAATAACCAAGACAAAGCAGCCCGCTTAATTGCTACCTCTTCCACAAACATTCAATACCTCCACAACTGATGAACAGTGGCAGCAGTGTGCACACTTTACAAGATACACTGCAGGAACTCACCAGGGTTCCTGAGACAGCACCTGCCAACCCCAACCACTATTATCTGGAAGGACAAAGGCAGCAGATACCTGGGAACACCACCCTCAATAGATCTAAGGGCCGGGCAGCCTAGTGGGCATCTCATGTACACTTCATATTATGAGGACCAGGTTGCAGGTGAGTGAAAAGGAGAGCACCCAACTTATTTTACATGCACCCTCCTGCCAAAAACATACCTGGCCGGGGGAGGCATAAAATCCAGCTGATAATTGTAGGTCTATCAGCTCACATCCATACAAATGGGGTTCAGCTTTCAGAAGATATAAATAGCTTCAGTAATGGATTTAACCTATAATGTCCCAAGCAAAAGAGATGGGGGAAAATACTGTTAATTGTATTACACATCCAGGAATGCACTAAATGTTTGAGAGTATATGAGATGCTTTGAATGTTTATTTTATAAAATATCCAGGTTATAAAGAGTAGACAGAATATATTTGGAAGAAATTCTTTGAGGGAGTTTCTGAGCTATTATCCACTGCAATGGACGAGGGTTTGGCCCAGAAGCGCGCAGAGCACCAACTCCCACTCTACTTTTGAGAGCACACGATAATACGGCAATGGGTCAGTTAATGGCCAGTATGCAGGTTTTTGGCCAATGGAGTTTCTTCAAGATGTGCTGCTCACTCAAAGGACCATGGAAGATAGGATGTCCTATCACCAAGCTGACAGGCTGTGACCTGGAAGAAGGACTCCTGGCGCAGAACTGTATCAAGTGCACCAGGAGTAATGATATAATATCACAATAATCTTTATTGTCACAAGTAGACTTACATTAACACTGCAATGAAGTTACTGTGAAAATCCCCGAGTTGCCACATTCCGGCGCCTGTTCGGGTCACAGAGGGAGAATTCAGAATGTCCAAATTACCTAACAGCAAGTCTTTCGGGACTTGCAGGAGGAAACCGGAGCACCCGGAGAAAATGCAGACATGGGAGAACGTGCAGACTCCGCACAGACAGTGATCCAAGCTGGGAATCGAACCTGGGACCCTGGCGCTGAGAAGCAACAGTGCTAACCATTGTGCTACCATGCTACTATGTATGAAGGTTCCGGTGGTGTTTATAAATATTTAGAACCATTGACATGGGTGAGTGGCAGTTTTTATTTATTTGCGCATGTTTTCGCTGATGGGAAAATGTTGGGAATTTAGACAGGTAAGAAAAAGCCTAATGCATTTCAAGCTCATTTCTGATCAATACAGAGAGATCAGACTGTCAACTCTCATTGTCTCTCCACAAATGGCTGAGAGAAGGGGAAAGAGCTGATGGCCAGGATAAAAGTAAGGAAGCAGTGGACAAGATGAGAGTTTTGATGGGCAGAGCTACTGGAATTTCTAGAGGATTAAAGCATCTCTTGTTTCATGGCCATCCAGATGTTCTCTTGACTGCGTCGAAAACCATAGAGTTCCTACAGTACAGAGGAAGCCATTGAGCCCATCAAGTCTGCACCAACCCTCTGAAAGAGCACCCTACCTAAGCCCACTCCCCCACCCTCGTAACCTCACAACACCACCTAACATGCACATCTTTGGACACTAAAGGGCAATTTAGAATGGGCAATCCACCTAACCTGCATTTCTTTGGACTATGGTAGGAAACTGGAGAACCCAGAGGAAACCCATGCAGACATGGAGAGAAAGTGCAAATTTCACACTGACACACCAAGGCCGGAATTGAACTAGGATCCCTGGCGCTGTCGTGCCTTGCTATGTCACCTTGCCGCCCACATTCTTGCACATCTGCCTGTGCTGGTTCTCCCTCCCTCTTCTTCTATCTATCTCCTCAACAGTGATTTGGAAGCTCTTCGTATGATAGAGAACCCCCTCTCTGGAGCACCAGATTGTGGAGAGCAGAACAGACAATGACCAACAAACAGGGGCACTCATGAAGGCAGGTATTGGAGACCACCTCCTCATCTGTCAAGGCAATGGATCCTCATTTTGAGCAGGCCAATCATCTGCTTGACGATGGCCGTGGTAATGTTTTGCCTCTCGTTATATTGATGCTCAGGATCTGTCCTGGGAGCTCAAACTGTTGTCAAGAGTCACTTCTTTAACAATCCTTCCAAAGCATCAGGCCCACGAAACATGGGAGTTCCTGAGGATATAGGAATTAGGACTGCTTCCATGATAACTTGCCCAGACCTTGCAGAATGTGCTGCTGGTGGTTGCAGCTAAGTGTATGTTAATAAAGACGCTTGTCTGACCTACTGGCACCTGCACGATGACATGGCTGATTAAACAAAGCCTTACATTCTTGGAAAATCTATTATGGCTGCAATGCCTCTGGCTCTTTCTGTCTGATTGTTATGGTCAGTGGTGAAGGCTGTGAATTGCCCTGCAGGCTGGGTAATGCCAGTCAGCTCTCCACACATGGCCTGAAATTAGCCTAAGGCAAAAAACATTTTTAAACTGGCCTGAATTTTATGTCCTCCCCCCCACCCCCCCGGCGGGTTTTGAGGTGTTGCGCGGGGGTGGGGCGGCGGCGGCAGAGTGAAATTGCATGGATGCTATTTCCTCTGGAATCCCACCCACCCCAACTAGATGAGAGTTTGTGGTGGAGCAGACAGGGCCTCTGGCAGGAGGCCTGCCCTTGCCCCAATTAAGGCCTTTAAGTGGCCATTTAAGAGGCTGAACAGAGATGCCAGGAGCAGGATTGTGGACAGAAGCAAGGATGAAAAGCGGGCCGTCAGTCCAGGAATTGTAATGAGTGTTACAGATGTGGGGGAGACAATCCCCAAGATATGTGCCATTGCAGAGATTTTGAGTGCTTTAGGCGCGACAGGAAGGGCCATATTCAAACACATTGCCGTGCCAGACAGGGCACACCCAGTTTAGAAAGAAAATACACACGACTCCAGTGCATAAAGTAAAAAACAAAAATCACAAAGAAGAATCTGAGATTTACAAGTTAAATATGGTTAAAGGAAGCAAGGTGGCTCCCATAGAAATAATCCTTATGGTCAACGGGCGAAGATTGAGCATGGATGTCGACACAGGGGTATCGACCACAATGGTATATTCGAGGAGGATGTTCATAATGTATAGAAGGGAAACCTTAAAGATTTTCGATACCAAGACGACACCGGTGTCATATCAACAACAGTCGGCTCAATTACCCATGAGTGTTGAGGAAGGACAAATGCCGAGCCTCATGGGCGAGATTGGCTATGTCAGATAAAGCTAAACTGGTGGGAAATTTTCAGGTATCAGATGGCATTTTTCAAGTTGTCCTGTGCAAGTACGAAGATGTGTTCCAAAACGAGCTTGGTCAAATACGAGTGGGAAAGGCCAAAATTTACTTCATCCTGAAAAAACACACTTATATTCTTCAGAGCTAGATCCATCACACATACTCTACAACAGAAAGTCGAGGCCAGGTTAACACACTTGGAAGAACTATTGATCATAAAACTGGTACAATTCTTGAATGGCAGCCCCATCATCGCTGCCTTAAAACCTGACCACTAACTCACCACAAACCAAAGGGCCCAACTCGACAAGTATCCAATCCCTCAGATAGAAGACCTCTATGGAAAGTTGGCAGGGCGTCTCTTGTCTACAAAGCTTCACTCAAGTCATGTTTATTTACAACTTGATATGGGCGAGGAATCCAGAAAATCTGCGACCATCAACATGCACAAGGGACTTTCCCATTATACCTGGTTGCCTTTTGGTATATCGTCTGCATGCACAATTTTTCAACGGACGATGGAGAATTTGCTGCAAGGAATCCAAAAATCGTGGTGTATTTCGACGACTTTTTGGGCCTCCACGCGAAGTGCATCTGGTCAGCTTGGAGGAAGTTCTTCAAAGTTTCAGAATGCTGGCTTCAGACTGAAAAGAGAAAAGTGCACATTTCAGGCCAGTCAGGTCACGTATTTGGGTTCAAGGTGGACTGAAAAGGACGGCACCCTTTAGAAGATAAGGTGGAAACAATCAAAGGAGTTGCAGTGCCGAAGAATGATGCAGAATTGAATAGTTTCTGGCATGGTAAATTGCGACAGCCGGTTCATCCCTAATTTGGTAATTACATTAGTAATGCTGCACTGCTTTTTAAAGAATCACCAACACTGGCACTGGAAAGACTGACAAAAGCTAGCTTTCCATCAAGGCAAATAGGCCCTACAGTCATCCAGCTTGTTGGTCCATTTTAACTCAAGCAAACAAATCATTTTGACCTGCGATGCTTTGCTTTATGGGATAGAGGCAGTCCTGTTGTACAAGTTGGAGGACGGCACTGACAGGCCCATCACCGTTGGCTTTCGAACACTCGCCGATGCAGAACAAAGGTATGCCCAAATTGAAAACATGATGTGGAGATGCTGGCGTTGGACTGGAGTGAGCACAGTAAGAAGTCTTACAACACCAGGTTAAAGTCCAACAGGTTTGTTTCGAATCACTAGCTTTAGGAGCACAGCTCCTTCCTCAGGTGAAAATTGAAAACGACAGCCTAACTGTGATACAGGACATTTAAAAATTCCATCAGTATGTGTACAGCCACCATTTCACCATTTTAACTGACTACAAGCCACTACTAGGACTATTCCGCGAGGATAAACCCATTCTAACTATTGCTTCAACCAGGGTGCAAAGGTCGGCCTTGTTATGGGCATCTTATAGCTATGGGGCGGGATTCTCCGACCCCCCCGCCGGGTCGGAGAATCGCCGGGGGTCGGCGCGAATCCTGCCCCCGCCGTCCTCCTAATTCTCCGGCCCCCAAAAATCAGCACGGCGTGAGTCGCGCCGCCCCCCTCAGAGAATGGCAGGACCGTCGCGACTCAATAGGCACCGGGGATGCCCGAATTCTCCGGCCCGCGATGGACCGAAGTCCCGCCCGTCTTTTGCCAGTCCCGCCGGCGTAAATTGGAGTAGGTCCCTTACCGGCAGGACCTGGTGGCGCGGGTGGGCTCCGGGGTTCTTGGTGGGGCGCGGGTGGATCTGGCCCTGGGAGGTGCCCCCACGGGGGCCTGGCCCACAATCAGGGCCCACCGATCCGCGGGCGGGCCTGTGCCGTGGGGGTACTCTATCCTTCCGCACCGGAGGCTGTACCGGTCTGCCATTCCTGGTGCGGAAACAAAGCCCTCTGCGCATGCGCGGGGATGACGCCAGCACGTGCTGGCGCTCCCGCGCATGTGCCAACTGCCGCCGGCCAGCGGAGGCCCTTTGGCAACGGTTGGCGTTGCGCCAAGCCCCTTTTCCGCTGTCCGGCAGGGCGCAAACCACTCCTGGGCGGGCCTAGCACCTGAAGGTGCGGAGGATTCTGCACCTTTGGGGCGGCCCGACGCCGGTGTGGTTCACGCCACTCCGTCCAGCCGGGACCCCCCGCTCCGCCGGGTAGGGGAGAATCCCGCCCATGATTTCCAACATCGACCGGGTTCCCAGACCATGGTACCATCCCCAGTAAGAGAAAATTGTGGCAATGTCTGGTCCATTCTCGTACAAGGGAGACGGATACAGAGCATGTAGACCGTTTCAGGAGTTGAGAGACTAGCCTCAATAATTGAACAAGTGGATCCATTGGGCACTACCAACGCCCCTTCGGTGGAGTCTGAAACAAGGAAACAGGGTGGGAGGGGCTTCAGAAGAGACCCTTCCCACTACTCCTGTGGGGACCCCAGTGCACCTGTAAAGACTTTGGATGCAATTTGATGGCCTCATTACGCCCAACTTGGTGAGGCCTCTCGAGTGATTCACGACGCTGGAAATTTCTTCCAGGATTTAATGGAATTTCGTGAGACGTCGCAATCTGGACTTTGCTCTCGCTGGGCGAGATCCTGATTAAAATATTTAATAAACAATTTTATTGAGGTATTTTTGGCATATAAAACAATGACATTGTATAGTACTGTATAAAAAAAGAAAAGCAAATAATGCATAGTGCAAACCACAACTCCATTCTCGCAAGGACCTGCCTAAACCCCCCCCCAAGCTGACGGTTAATTCTCCGCGACGAAGTCAATGAATGGCTGCCACCTCCGGGCGAACCCCGATAGTGAACCTCTCAAGGCGAACTTAACCTTTTCTCGACCGAGAAAGCTCGCCGTGTCCGATAGCCATGCTTCGGTCTTCAGGGGCCTTGAGTCTCTCTATGCCAACAGTATTCGGCATGGGGCTACCAGGGAAGCAAAGGCCAAGACGTCGGCCTCCTTCTCCTCCTGGACTCCAGAGTCCTCCGACACCCCAAAGCTTGCCACCTCAGGATTCATTACCAACCCAGTTTTTAAAACCCGGGACATGATGTCCGCGAATCCCTGCCAGTACCCCCCGAGTTTAGGGCACGACCAGAACATGTGCACGTGATTAGCCGGCCCACCGGCACATCTGGCACACTTGTCCTCCAGCCCGAAGAATTTACTCATCCGGGCCACCGTCATGTGGGCCCGGTGCACGACCTTAAACTGGATCAGACTGAGCCTGGCGCATGTTGCGGTCGTGTTTACTCTGTGATGCACTATCAATTACCACAAAGACGAGAATCGTGGAATAATAGAAGCTTTATTGAGTAAAGATGTTGTGCCTTCTGTAGCTGGAACCAGAATGGCTGCAGCACCAGCAAGCACACACATTTATACGCCGCCTACTGGGCGGAGCCAGCAGGTAGGGATTTACCCATGTACCTCTAGTATATGTGTCTTACCGTAATACATATAATACAGCTAGTGGTGACTACCACACTCTGCTCAGAGCTTCTGCCCAAATACCGTCCTCCATCTTCCCCCCCGAGCTCTTCTTCCACTTAAGCTTCAGGTCCTCAGTCTGTGTATCCTCTGCTCCCATTAGTTCTTTGTAAATATCTGAGACTCTACCCTCACCTACCTCTCCCCTCGATACTACCCTGTCCTGCCTCTCCGTTGGCAGGAGGCGTGGGAAGGACGGCACTAGCCTGCGCACAAAATCCTGTACCTGCAAGTATCTAAAGTCATTCCCTCCCACCAGCCCAAACTTCTCCTCCAATGCCCTCATGCTCAGGAAGCTCCCTTCCAAGAACAGATCACCCACCCTCGCAATCCCTGCCCTCCGCCACAATCGATACCCACTGTCCATGTTCCCCGGGGCAAATCAGTGATTGCCGCAGATTGGGGTCCACACCGATGCACTCACTTCCCCTATATGCCGCCTCCACTGGCCCCAGATCTGAAGAGCCGCTGCCACTATAGGGCTGGTGGAGTACCGCCCCGGCGGGAGCGGCAGAGGCGCCGTAACCAGGGCCGCTAAACTGGTGCCCCTGCACGAAGCAGCCTCCATCCACTCCCAAACTGACCCCTTACCCACCATCCATTTCCTTATCATCGCTATGTTGGCCGCCCAGTAGTAGTTGCTGAAGTTCAGCAACACCAGCCCCCTTCCCCTCTGTTCTTTTCGAGCATCACATTCCTCACCCACGGGGACTTCCCTTCCCAGACAAATTGCAGGATAATTTTATTCAGCCTCTTAAAGAAGGACCTCGGGATGTAAAAGGGGAGACACTGAAATATGAACAAGAATCTCGGGAGAATAGTCATCTTAACAGTCTGCACCCTCCCCGCTAGTGACAGGTTGAGCTTCTGCAACTTGCCCCAGTCCCGTGCCACCTGTATCCTCAAGTATCTGAAGCTTTCTCCTACGAGCCTGAACGGCAACCCCTTCAGCCTACTCTCCTGCCCCCTCGCCTGAATTACGAACAACTCGCTCTTAGCCATGTTCAGTTTATATCCCGAAAACTGGCCAAATTCCGTCAGGGTTTCCATGATACCGTCCATCCCCTCCATTGGGTCCGAAAAGTATAACAGTAGGTCATCCGCGTATAACAAGACTTTATGTTCCACTCCCCCCCGGACCATCCCTTTCCAGTCCCTTGAAGCTCTCAGAGCAATTGCCAAGGGCTCTATGGCCAGCACGAATAGCAGTGGGGAGAGAGGGCAACCCTGTCTTGTCCCGCGGTGCTGTCTGAAATAATCTGATGTCGTCCGGTTCATCCTTACACTAGCCTCTGGGGCCTGATATAACAGCCTAACCCAGTCAATGAACCCATCCCTGAAACCAAACTGTCCCAGCACCTCCCACAGATAGTCCCATTCGACCCCGTCGAAAGCCTTTTCCGCATCCATTGCTACCACTACCTCTGCCTCCCTGCTCTCTGGGGGCATCATAATCACATTAAGCAGCCTTCTTAGATTGGCCACCAGTTGCCTCCCCTTTACGAACCCGGTTTGGTCCTCCGCAATTACGTCCGGTACACAGTCCTCAATTCTAGTCGCCAAGATCTTGGCCAGTTATTTAGCGTCTACGTTGATCAAAGAGATCGGCCTGTATGACCCACAAGCCTCCGGGTCCTTATCCCGTTTCAGAATAAGCGAGATGGTGGCCTGCGACATCGTCGGGTGTAGAACCCCTCTGTCTCTTGCCTCGGTAGGAACCCTGACCAGCACAATCTCGGCAAACTTTTTATAAAACTCCACCGGATACCCATCCAGCCCCGGGGCTTTACCCGACTGCATGACCTTCAGGTGCCCCAATACCTCTTCGATCCTGACCAGGGCCCCCAGTCAGTCTACCACCCCGCTACCCTCTCTTGGGAATGTCAGTCTGTCCAGGAATCGTCTCATCCCCTCTGGTCCCCTGGGGGGGTTCCCAAGTGTATAGCTTACTATAAAAGAACCTAAACACCTTGTTCAGCCCTGCCGGGTCCCCCACCAGATTTCCCTCCCCATCCGCTATCCTTCCTATCTCCCTAGCCGCTTCTCTCTTCCTTAGTTGTTGCGCGAGCATTCTGCTGGCCTTCTCTCCATGCTCATAGATCGCGCCTTTTGCCTTTCTAAGCTGCTCTACGGCCTTGCCTGTTGTCAGCACCCCGAACTCGGCCTGCAACCTCTGTCGTTTCCAGAGTAACTCTGGCCTCGGGGATCCTGTGGGGCTCCTGTCCATCCGTAAAATTTCCTTAACCAGTCGGTCCATTTCTGCCCTGTCTGTCCGGTCCCTTTGAGCCCGGATTGAGATCAGCTCCCCTCTCACCACTGCCTTCAGTGTCTCCCAGAGCACCGCTGCTGAGACTTCTCCGGTATCATTTACCTGCAGGTAATTCTGCATGCATCTACTGAGTCTCTCGCACACCGCCTCGTCCGCTAGCAATCCAACTTCCAGCCTCCATTGTGGGGCGCTGAAAGCTATCCTTACAAATCTGTAGATCTACCCAGTGCGGAGCATGGTCTGATATGGCAATTGCCAAATATTCTGCCCCCACCATCCCGGCCAGCAAGTCCCTACTCATGACAAAGAAATAATTTCGGGAATACACCTTGTGTACGTGAGAATAGAACGAAAACTCCCTCGCCGACGGCCGGCTAAATCTCCACGGATCAGCTCCCCCCATTTGCTCCATGAACCCTCTCAGTTCCTTTGCCATCGCTGGCAACCTGCCCGTTTTTGAACATGACCGGTCCAGGATCGGGTCCAGGACTGTGTTAAAGTCCCTGTGGTAGTACCAGGTATTGCGGTACCTGAGAGACTGATGACCATTGGTTAGACCCAGGAGTCTACCATTGGCTGTATTATGTAGCTCCGCCCTGAAGGCGGGGTATAAGAAATGGTGCCATCCCAGCAGCCTTCACTTTCTGTATCGAAGCTGCTGGGGAAAAGGTTCTAGCAGATTAAAGCCTTCAGTTATGGAATCACTTCGTCTTGAGTGTAATTGATTGCGCATCAATTTAATCTGCTACAATTTAAGTTGGAAGGATGGATCTCCGAATCAAACCGGAGTGCCTCCAGCTCAGCCCCCACGCGGATAACTCTGCTACTATTTTTAAACACTGGCTGCGTGCTTTAAGGGCTACCTCGACACGGCCGTAGACACCCCCACGGAAGGACAGAAGATGCATCTCCTGCGCTCCCGGGTCAGCCCTGGGATCTACCCCCTTATCGAGGAGGCGGAGAACTATGATGCCGCTATCGAACTGCTAGAAGGACATTACATCCGCCCTGTAAACCAGGTCTACGTTCGTCACCTGCTTGCGACTAGGCAGCAAAGCCCCGAGGAAACGTTGGAAGATTTCTACCGGGCGCTACTGGTGCTGGGCCGAAACTGTGGCTGCCCGCGATTTTTGGGGAGCGAGCACACGGAACTTTTAATCAGGGATGTCTTCGTTGCAGGTATGAGCTCCCCCGATATCCGCCGAAGACTCCTAGAAAGGGACACTCTGGGACTTACAGAGGCACGGGCCGTGGCAGGGTCCATGGACGTTGACTACAAAAACGCACTGTCTTTTGCCCCCGATCTTTGGCGGCTCCTTGGGCTGCGTGGCACCCCACAGCGGCAGCCCCTCAGACCTTCCCCTTGACCTCACAAGCC